>NW_002987227.1:544409-545529 GCF_000006295.1 Pediculus humanus corporis | reverse complement strand
AATGTATTTAAAACACGAAATAATTATGAAAAATCAAACATGACAAGGGAAAATTTTTAAAATTCACATTGTTCTTTAGGTAAATAAACAAAACATGTTATACTCATTCTTTCCAAGTCTGGAAATTTAAAAATATTTAAAATTAAAAACTTGATTATGTGTTTTAATATTATATTTTTTTAATAAAACTTTTTCATAAAAAAAAAATAAATAAATGCCGGATTTGCGGTTGAAAACAAATCACTCTACATTACTATAATAAATACTAAATTTACTAAAAAATTAAAATTTTTTATTTGTAATATTTTAATTTTTTTTCTTTTTTTTTTTTATTTATATTGATAATTTGTTTAAAAATATTTGTATTACAGCAACAGTACAAGTTTTATAACTACATTCAAATTAATTAATATTGATGTTTTTTTTTTTTTTTTTTTTATTGTTTGTTAATTAAATGGTAATAGCAATTAAAATATTTTTCTTACAATTTGTAAGAAAAATATTTTAATTGTATCAGATTTTAATTAATTTGTTCATTTGTTTTTATTTAAAGTGGGTTCATTAGGATCAGGTTTAAAAGGCTTAACATGATTTAAAATTAACTTTTTAAAGTAAAAAAAGTATCCGACGGAAACTAGTTTTAACAAACTCATAAAGAGTATTTGAAATATTCCATCAATAACAGGTTTCACAGGACTCATTCCTGAGCAGAGAGTGGTTAATATTGTACTTTCAAATCCAACAACACTGAAGAATCTTTGGTTCTGTATAAAAAAAGAAAATTCAATTTTAAGTATGTATTTTTCATTGAAAAAAAAAAGATATAAAAATTTATAGTCACCAAAGCATCAGAAATTAATTGTTTTGCTACAACATCAGGTTCAAACAATCCAGCTGTTTTTGATATTAATCTTGTGATAACAGGCTTAGATTTTTCTTCATTTTCAAATCCAGGTGTGTTTGTATCGGGAGGTAAACACAGAGTAACACTAATATTGTATGGTGACAACTGTTTTATTGTAATTACAAAATAATTAATTATTATTAATTTTATTAAACATGTATTATAATTAAAACCTTATTAATTAGCTAGCTTATCAATAAAAAAAAAAAAAAAAAA
>NW_002987227.1:541366-543578 GCF_000006295.1 Pediculus humanus corporis | reverse complement strand
ATAAAAATTTTATTTCCTTGTAAATTATGATAAATATTAAGAAGTAAAAAAAATTAATGAATACATAGATGTGTGTCTTACAAGATATTTTATTAACTTTTTGGAATGATGTGTTCATCACATTTTTTATTTCATTTACAGCTAATTCTAATTTTTCGGAATTTCTGGCAACAATAGTAACATGGGCTCCTAATTTAGCAGCCTCAATGGCAACAGATTTTCCAATTCCACTGGAACCGCCTGTTATCTTTTTTCATTAAAAAAAAAAAAAAACAACAACATTGCTTAATAATTATTTTGCATTCTTTTTTTTAGAAGTAAAATTAATGTATCTTACCAAAACATGTTTATTATGAAGATCTGATTTTTCTACCGATTTGAAACCTTTACTAAACCAATAAAGTAATAAAAGAATAATACCGAATCCTAAAAAATACTCGTACATATTAAAACGCCTCTAAGAAAAATTATATCATTAACATTGAAAAATGTTTAATGTCTTCAAAATTGCCTATCCGACTTTTTTAACGAATCATATTTTTTTAAATTAGTTTATATGTAATATTTCTGTAGTCGATTAATCTTACTTTTTTTTATGTTGTGGTTGCAATAAATTACAATTTAAAAAAAAAAAAAATTTAGTTCTCTTCTTGATAATTTACATTTTACGTTATGATTGATAATTTTTCTATTTTACGTTTTAAATATACAAGTTATGTCAATTCTAACCAAATCTTCTCTGAACTGAAATTCGGTAACCGTTTTAAAAGAAACTTAATAAGTCTTTATTTAAATGGCTGTTACTGTACATGAGGAATTTAATAGCGATATTAGTTTTGGAGCCAAAACTTATGATATAAAAGTTATCAATCATCTTCTTCGAGCTGTAAAAATTAAAGATGTCAGTTAATATTTGAGAAAATTTAACGTTATAAAATCAATAATTTTAATTTTACAATTATATATATTTTTTTTTATTTTCAGAATGCAGTATTTTATTGTACAAGAGAAGGCATTAAGGTCACCGTAGAAGATAGAAAATGTCTTCAAGCAAATGCATATCTAGAAGTTGCTTTGTTCGATGAATACAAAATATGTGTTAAATCAAATGTCGACTTTGTGAAATTTACTGGAAATTTGCATGTGATTTTAGACTGTCTTAGTATTTTACATAATTCAACTTCTGGTGGACTAACTGCTTTAATTATAACTTATAAAGGAGAAGGACACCCTATAAAACTTTTGTATGTTGAGAAAAAAATTTTAATTTTTTTTTTTTTTTGTGGATTAATGTTATTTTTTTAAATTTATTTTTAGGATGGAAGATAATGGAATTATTACTGACTGTCAAATTAAAACATTCAATTATGAGCCTGTGTTAAATTTTGATTTTCAATCATCAGTGTCAATTAACAAAGTAGTTTTATTTTCTGATTCTTTCAAAGAAGTATTAAATGATTTAGACACATCTAGTACTACTCTAAAGATATCTATTTCTCCTGATCCTAGTAAATTCAAATTGACAACTTTTGGTAATGGGTTCACCAGTGAAACAGATGTGCCGAGTGAATGTGAAATGGTTGATGCTTTCCATTGTTCCAACTATTGTGAACACAGGTAAATTTTTTTCTTGATTATTATTTTTTTTTTTTTTTACAAAAAAATTATCTAAAAATTTTTTTTTCTCAATAATTTTCTAGTTACAAATTATCTCATTTAAAACCAGCATTAAAACATTTGCCAGGATCATTAAAAATTTCACTACAAATAAATGAAACAGGAATTTTATGTTTACAATATATGATAGTTGATGATGGTGGTCAGAGCTGTTTTGTTGAATATTTCTGTTTGCCTGTTTTTAAACCAACAGAAAAAAGTTTGTCAATTCAAAATGATTAAGAATGCCTCAATCCAATGAATGCCATTTTTTCATTGAGTTTTCCCATTTAATAGGTAATTTAAATAATATATTTAAAACAAATTATTCTATTCAATACATCAAATTCTGATTTGTGCAATCTAATTATTTTTCAAATCAAATAATTTTATTTTTTGATATATCAGAAATAGTTAAAGAGAACAGGAAAATAAATTGTAATTGGTAACAAACTTTCAATGGGGCCACCCTATTATTAGATTTGCTATTAATTATGTTTATCGCTCTCTTACAATATTAAGTATACTATAAAATTCCGAACGCGATTAACATATT
>NW_002987227.1:537859-541071 GCF_000006295.1 Pediculus humanus corporis | reverse complement strand
ATTATTTTTATTGTAGAAAAAAAAAAAATTTCATTAGACATTTTTTTTGATTGAAAAAGGTATAAAGTTTAAGTTTGAAAAAAACTTTTTTTTTGTTATTTTTAAGAAGTTGTATTTGGATTTGAAGAATCATGATTATCCCAAAGCAAATCTGAATCGTAAAACAATACTCTTCTAGAATCTGAATTTTCTTCTTCCATTGATGTTTCTTGTTCTTCTTGAGGATTCTTTTGCATAACTGCAATATCTCGTAGCAATGATTTTGCTTCTTCTTTTGTCTGTTGAAAAAAAAAAAAAACACCGTGAGTATAACTTAAGGAAAAGAAGTAATAATAATTTTTGATGCATTGCATAAAATTTCAAAATTGGGAAAAAATCTGTTAATATTTTCATAACTTACTTCTTCGTACAAAAGACATTTTTGAGCATACTGATAGGCATCTTGTAATTCTTGATATCTTAAGCAATGAATTGCCAAAAATTTATAAGCCCTGCATAATTCTCCTTTGTCACAAGTTTCTCTTGTTTCACAATCAGCTACATACTCTTTATACAATCCCGCAGCAACATCTGCTATTCCTAATTTTTGCATTAATCTTAAAAAAAAAAAAGAAAACAAATTTATAAGCGTTGTTTTAAATAAAAACAACTTAAAAAAAAAAAAAAAAAGGTAAAAAATTTGCCTACTTAGCTAACTTTATCAAGGCAGTTCCTTCAATGTCTCCTACATTTCTAGCCAATTTATAACTTCTAATAGCATTTTCATTTTGTCCTAATTTTTCAAATATTTCCCCTACAGCAAGTAACATTCTAGAATCATTAGGTTGCAAAAGCTGAGCTTGCTGATAATAATATAAACAATATGATGGCATTCTTAAAATTTCATAGGTTTGACCCAAACCATACCATGCTCTATAATCTCGTCTGTTAGCTTCAATGGCTTGTCTGTAGCTTTGAATAGCAGCACTAGAATTCTTCATTTCCATATATTCATGTCCCATGAGTGTCCATGCACATAAATATTGAGGATTAATTTTAAGAGCTCTTTGAAAATATACAACAGCTTTTTGATGTTCTGCCCTCAAACTGTATAAATTTCCAACAATACAACAAGTTTCAACTCTGTATTTGTCTATTTCACAAGCTCTGTGAGCTAAATGTGATAATAAGGCTTTTTTCTCTTTAATATA
Organism: Pediculus humanus corporis; assembly: GCF_000006295.1. Lineage (NCBI taxonomy): Eukaryota > Metazoa > Arthropoda > Insecta > Psocodea > Pediculidae > Pediculus > Pediculus humanus. The sequence continues at coordinate 539,881 of NW_002987227.1, read as the reverse complement.
TAATAAATTAGAGTATATATCTAAATTATCTAATCTATAAGGGTCTGCAGCTTGCAGTGCAGAAAACTCTGCTATAGCTTTTTCTACAATTCTATGATTATGATAACATATAGCTAATTGAGCTTGTATATATCTACTTTCTTGCAAACCTTTTTCTCGAAGAGACCAATACAACTGAATGGCAGCCTGATTCATCTGATGATCTAAGTATAAGTGACCTAAAAAAAAGTACTTCATCCAATGAGAATGTGGTATATTAAGTGTTTTGACTATTCTGACATCATCAATTAATCCAGTTAATTCCTTCCATGCTCCCCAATTTAAAGGTTCTTTTCTTATCGCTTCACAAAGTGCATCAATCGCTTCATCTTGAAGGTTTAATCGCTTACACAGAATCCCATATAAATAACAACAAAAACCATCCAAATTATTTTTCGTTCTCTCTTTAGCCAATTCATTTTGCAATGAATTTATTACAGCTGTTTGAGATGAATCTAAAAGGCAAGTTTGCTCGGTCATGTCTTCTACTCTTTTTTTTTCAAAGGCCATATATCTTGAGTAATAATGTAAGAATTTTGCACAAGGGCTTTCACATTTTTCTGTAAAGTAGGCACATCTGTCATATTCCTTTAAATCAAAGTAGCATTTACACATGAAATAACATTCTTTTTCATTTTCACTTGTTTCAGATATGATACTAGAGTCGTCATTATCACATTTTACATCTTTCAAAGTAAAATTTAATTCCGACAACCTAAAATAAAAAGTTTCAGTATAAAAATTATACAAAAATTTAAAAAAAAAAAAAAAAAATAGGGAAACACCTAAATTAAAAAATAAGAAAAATAATTTAACTAAATTTTTTAATCTGTAAACAAATGGTAATTAAAATTTCTTAAAATGATATCTTATATTTTGATTAAAAAAATCGGTAATTTTGAATTACCATTTGGCGGTATGAATTAATCCTCTATTTAAGCATTTTAAAATTGCTGATTCCAAGTCTTTTTTGAATATTTTTTTCCATTCTTCCTCATCAAGCTGCTTATTGTTTTGATCAAACATGATATATTTAAAGTTGTCAAATTTTTTTTATTAAAAATAATTTCTTTAATTTTTAACCTGTGTGTTTACCGTGGAAGTAATATAAATTCCTTTCCGCAATGGCGTACAAGTGTTGATAACTTTTCGGTTTAGTTTTTAATTCGTCTCATCGGAAATGAACGAGGTTGGATATTATTTCTATGACATATTAAAAATTTATTTTGTTAAATAATATTTATCGGTGTTTTAATTTATGATTTTTTTAAGTTCAGGAACTGACAGTAATTAAAAAAAAAATCGACGGATGTTTGAAATTAAAAAAATACGAAGAAGCAGTGTTGCATTTAAGTCATGCTATCAAATTGGAACCTCATAATCATGTACTTTATAGTAATAGATCCTTTGTTTTTCTTGAAATGGAACAATATTACTTAGCATTAGAAGATGCCAACAAAGCAATAACGTTAAATCCAAAATGGGCTAAAGGGTATTTTCGCAAAGCCGAGGTTTTTGTATTGCTAAAATAAATTCTGTTTTTATTTGATGATAGTTTTTTTAAAAAAAAAATACATTTACTTTTTTCAGATAGAATTTCAGACATTCAATTATAATGATGCGTTGCGGTCTTATAAAATAGCATTGGCTTTTCAACCAAATGATCCATGTTTAGAAGAAGCCATACATAAAACTAAAGTTGCTTTAAAAAAAGAAAAAGGATCAGAAGAACAAATTCCTTGGATAGGTGCAGCATTGGGTATTATTGCTGGTGCAACAATTATTATTTCCAGTCAAATATTCACCAACATTCCAGTGTCAAGAGTAAGTATTAAGAATATATAAAAATTAATTTTAATGAATATTGTAAATCTAATAATACAATTTTTGCTTTTATTTAGAATCCAATGCTCATGGTTTTAGTAATTATAGGAATAGCAGTGATTGGTTACTGTTTAGGAAAAGCTTTTAGAAGCCACATGA
>NW_002987227.1:535614-537539 GCF_000006295.1 Pediculus humanus corporis | reverse complement strand
TGTTATTCATTTTTTATAAATTTAAATATGTAATGTATATTTTTTTTTATTAATAATTTTACAATAAAAATTTATATTTTATTTTTGTCAATATTATACAAACATTTAAGGCAGTAACTAGTTATGTCTTTTAAGCTTGTGATTCATTTCTATTATTTCAATACAGCAATTTTTTTGAAAGTTTTGTTTTGTTTTAAAATTCAAACTTATTATATTTTTTAAATTGTCTGTAAGTACACATAAAATAAACATTTTTAAAACCAAAAAACTAAAATTAATGTAATTTATAAGGAATTAAATGTTCATATAAATATTGTATTTGTACAATAACGTTCTTTAAGAAATAAGCAAGACTTAAATTTAAAAATAATTTCATTTAACATTCAGGATTAAAATTGAATGAATTTTTTTTTTTTACATATGATAAAAAAAAATTTATTTAATTTAAAATATTCTAAAAATATATTTAAATATTATTGTTCTATTTCTATATATTAATCATCAGAAAATTTGATTTTTTTTCCTTCGAATGGCTTTATTAATTGTACTCTTTTAGCAGCCCAAGAAGGATGCAAATTTTCTGATTCTGTGTTTTTTTTTTCTAATTTCACTGTATTTTTTACATTTTTTTGTATTTTATGAAATGATTTGTTCTTTGGTTTACAATTAGGTAATGTATGTCTTTCTGATTCATTTCTTTGTTTTGACTCATTATTTTCTGTTAATAATTTAGGCACAAACACTTTTTTCTGAATAAAAAAATTGTCATCTATCTTTTCATCACTCTTATTTATAACATCATTACTATTATTGTCTTTTTCTGCATTTTTAAATTTCTTTTCAAATTTTTTTTTCCAATTTCCTTGGTAATTATTTTTTGTGTTATTAGAACTATTTTTATTGTCTCGTTTTGTACTTTTCGAATTAGGAACTCTAACATTTTTATCAGTAACTTTAGTTTTACTTACAGAATTAAATAAACGTTTACTATTTTTTTTGCTGTTATTTTTAGTAAAACAAGAACTTAATAATTTTGGTAACTCATTTTTCCAATCAGGAATTTGATTTCTAATTCTAATAACTTCATCAGTGATAGCCTTGTGCTTGGCAAGTGTGGCTAATGCAGTCAGCTCAAAATTATTTGGTTCCTTTTTTAGAAAAACATCATAATTTTCATTTTCTAAAGCAAACTTAGTGACTTGATCATTTTTTAATTTCTGCAATCAAATAAATTGAATTAAATAATGACACATGAGTAGTTTTTTGCAAAAATATTACTGACATTTTATATAAAAAAATTTTACATAAAGAATTTTAACTCACCAAAGTAATAATTAAATTAAATTAACACATATAACTAATAATATTAAAATATTTCAGGTGAACTCACCTTTATTGCATGAATTCTTTTTAATAATCTCTCTGCTTTACCTAACTTTTTGTCCTTAAGAGAATCATTTTTACAAGATGATAAAATTTTAAGTTTTTTAATTGCTTTTCTTACAACTATTACTTTAGCCTTCTTAACAGCTGTTCTGCATGAAATTATCTAATAAAAAATTTAACAAATGTTAATAAACATTTGGAAAATAAGCATTCATAATTGAATAAAAAAAAACATGAGTGAGACACCTTACCTCACTTTTCAATTTTTTTTTATCCATCATTAACAACGTTTTAATAAACTTTAAAAAAGCAAAATCATTAATTAAAAATAAATTTTATGTATAATTCTAGTGAAAAATATTAATAAAAAGTATAAAAAGTTAAATGAAAAATCTATCAAGCATGTTAATGAATGGTACACATAAGCCTCCGCGATATATATATATTTCTTTTTCGTGTCACAGCAGAAGAAAAAAAAAAACTTTAAAAACGGACAAAATCGCGCTCAAAAAGAGAATTTTTTTTTTTTTTTTTTTTTT
>NW_002987227.1:514509-535474 GCF_000006295.1 Pediculus humanus corporis | reverse complement strand
AGTATGTAATTTTAACATTTGACATAACAGTTTTTTTTTTTAATTACTTGTTGAATAATTTTATCCCTTAAAATACATAAATATTTAGAATCAATGTAACGTTGGGTTTTATTTTGTGTTTTCTAATATAGCAGTGTCCATATTTGTCTAAATAACTTTTTTTTAACGATTACGTAATAATTTACCTTTATATAATGATTTACTGACTTTAAATAAAAGTCGTAATTTATTACAAATCATTGCTTTTTTTTTTTTTTTTTAAATTGAACCAACGGATATTAAGGAAATAAATTAATTTAAAATAAAGAATAGAATAGAAAAAAAGACCGGAAAACTCCAACAGAGATTGATTGTCAGAAAAGAATATAAATCAACAAATAACTTAAATCAGTAATCAATGTCAGGTTTTATTTAAAATTTTTTTCTTTTAGTTAAATAAAAATGTTTTTCAAAATAGCAATCCCTTCATTTTGTTAAAAAATATTCTCTCCTTTGGTGAAAAATAAATTTTTTGTTACCATCTTGTAAGCTTTACTTATATTTGACTTGTAATTTTTTAAAAATTATTGTTATATTAATTTAAATTAATTTTTTTTTTTTTTAAATGAGTGAATAAATCAAGTGATTATTTTATTTTAAAAAAAAAAAGTTTAATTATTTAAATAGATACATATATGAATATAAAATTTAAATTACAGTTTTTCTCAGTGAAAATATTAAAATGTAATAAAACTAATTTTTTTTTTTTTTTTTTTAGCCGTTAACGTACATTCGACATGGTAAAATTCTTCTGGTCTTTCATTACAATATTTTTGATTTTAAAATTTACAATTTCTGCTCATAATGGTGAAGAACATACAAAATATTATTCAAATGAATGGGTGATAAGATTAGAAGGGGGCCAAGATGTAGCAGAATTAATATCAGCTAAATTGGGTTATAAATTATTGGGAAAGGTAAGTCAAAATTTAACATTTTTTTTTTTTCATTCATTTTTAGAAAAAAAAAAAATAAGAAAAAATTTTACTATATTCTTTATAAATTTAAATTATTATTATTATTATTTATTGCAAATAGTATGAAAAATGCATATAAATAAATAATAATAATAATAATACAAGTTTATTTCATTCCTGAATTTTAACAGGCATTCATTTCAGAAAGATTCTTGAGAAAAGTGAAGGAAATGATTTATATAAAAAAAAAAAATAGTTGATTTAAAGTAAAACTATATATAAATTATATTTTTATATAAAAAATATCATATTATTATTATATAATTACTGATTACAATTGTATTGTTTAGGTTACAGGATTTAATGATACTTACAGAATCATAAAAGAAGACATTTTCATTCAAAAAAAAAGAAATCATGCGCTACTTACAGAAACCCTTGAAAAAGACTCAAGAGTAAGCTATACATATATATATTTTATTTTTTTGTTTTTATTTGTATATCTCACCTTCTTTTAACCTTTCCAAAATTTTGTTGTGAGTGCTATTATTAATAAGTCCTTAAATTTATCTAATATAAAAATAAAAATCTACTTAAATATACTTTTAGGTAATTTGGGCCGAACAACAATTCACTAAAGAACGCGTTAAACGAGGATTTTTATACGATAACTCTCTGAGTACAGTGTATAATGAAAATAATGAAAAATTAACGCGACAATCAATTTTAAACTTATTGAAAGAAAAAAATATATCATACAATCAAGAAAAAATTTTATTTAGGCCATCTGATGTTAGCATGCGATACGCCAGCTACGATAGATTTAATGATGAACTTTGGAACCAACAGTGGTATTTGGTGAGAAAAATATCAGATTTCATTTAAAAAAAAAAAAAAAATTAAGATTTGATATTTAAATAACATTTTTTTTTTTTTTCATACTAGCAAGATACAAGAACACAATCAAATTTGCCAAAATTAGATCTTCATGTTCTTCCTGTTTACGACCTCGGCATCACAGGCAAAGGAGTAAGAGTTCTTATATTGGACGACGGTATAGAATATACTCATGAAGATCTGTGGGAAAACTATGTAAGAATTTTCAATGTCAAAGGTACTAAATTATAATGAGGTTAAACATTTATTTTAAATGATAGGATCCCGAAATCAGCTACGATGCTAATGATGAGGATGATGACCCTTTTCCAAGATTAGACGAAGAAGGAAGTAACGCTCACGGTACTCGTTGCGCCGGAGAAGTAGCCATGAAAGCCAACAATCTAAAATGCGGTGTAGGTGTTGCTTTCAACGCAAGAGTGGGAGGTAATATTCTGCTAATAATAAATTCACTGAAAAGAATATAATTAATGCTAAGGTATTATTATATCTAATTTCAGCTTTGCGATTATTAGATGGAGAAGTTAATGACAGAATCGAAGGTATAGCCTTGGGTTATGCTTATGACAAGGTAGATATATATAGTGCTTCGTGGGGTCCGACGGACGATGGAAAAACTGTTGAAGGACCTGGAAGATTGGCTAAAGAGGCTATTGAACGAGGAGTGACGGAAGTATTTAAACTATTTATAGTAAAATTTATTAATTTTTTTTTTTTTTTTTTTTTTAGAAAAAAGAAGAAAATCTTTGAAAAATTTTGATTTTTGATATGTCCGTAAGGAGCCCGTAGCGATAAACAATTTAAAATTTAAAAAAAAAAAGATAAAGTTTTTTCTTTTTAAATTTAAAAATCATAGAATTAAAGTTTTTTATGTGAACAAACTTGTTTCCAGTTGCTCTCACAAAATTTCCCATGATATAATTCGAATTAAAAGTAAATAAGTGAGTAAGTAGGTATAAATTAGAAAATCACGATAGCACTATTTAAATAAATTTACAAGGCGAGAATATCAGTTGATCAGGTTAACGTACTGATCATTAACATAATTTCATTTACTACAAAAAAAAACCACTTAATGTCAAAAAAATGATAATTAAAAAATTTTCCTTTCATAATTATATATATATTAATAACTATGAAAATAATTATAAATGAAATAAAAACATAATTTATTCTACAAAAAAAAAAAAAAAAAAAAAAAATTTCACATTGATTTAAAATCATTTATTTATTTATAAGAATTAATTGGTTTATCTCTTTTCAGGGACGAAATGGAAAAGGAGTAATTTATGTTTGGGCTGGAGGAAATGGAGGAAGTAAAGACGATAATTGCGATTGCGACGGATACATTGGAAGTATATATACATTGTCAATCGGAAGTGCTTCACAACATGGACAATTTCCTTGGTATGGAGAAAAATGTGCTGCTACTATGGCTGCTACATATTCTAGTGGAGCGTATGCAGATCAAATGATAGTTAAGTTTTGAATCATGAATAAAATAAAAAAAAATTTTTTTTTTTTTATTTTGAAGATAATTGTCAATTCTAATTTTTTTTTTTTTTTTTTTTTTTTTTCAGGCTACGACTGATGTAGGCAATACGTGTACAATTAAACACACGGGTACTTCAGCATCGGCACCACTCGCGGCAGGCATCATAGCTCTTGCCTTAGAAGCAAAGTAAGTTTTTATTTTTATAAATATTAATATTATATAATAATAATAATAAAAAAAAAATTCAAGCTCAGATTTAACATGGAGGGATATTCAGCATTTGGTAGCATGGACATCAGAATACAGTCCGTTAAGTGAAAACGAAGGATGGGTTATGAATGCAGCTGGATTTTGGGTGAACACGAGATTTGGTTTCGGTCTTATGAATGCTTATAGCTTAGTTGCAGCAGCCATTAACTGGACAAATGTACCGGAAAAATATTCATGTTCAATTGAAGCTGGAAAAAAGTAATTAAAAAAAAAAAAAAAAATTGTTTGTTTTTATTGACTTTTAAAATATGTATTTATTATACGGTTTTGTACTAATTTTATACGATCATTTACATATATTCTAAATACTATAAAAATTTTTTTTGGGGGGGGAGGAGGGGAAGGAGGGGAAGGAGGAGAAAAAGGGGGAGGAGAAGGAGGAGAAAAAGGGGGAGGAGAAGGAGGAGAAAAAGGGGGGGAGAAGGAGGAGGAGAGGGGAGGAGGGGAGGAGGAAATAATAAAAAATTATTGTAAAAATTTAATTTTTTCAGAAGCGAAGAAATTTACTGGGGTAAAGATGTAAATTTGGAAATAAATGCAACCGTTTGCGATTATGTTTACTATTTAGAACACGTTGAATTGGAAATTAATATAGAATATCCAGTTAGAGGAAATTTGGAAATTTTTTTGGAATCTCCATCAGGTAAATATTGCTATTAAAAATAATTAATTTTTTTTTTTTTTATTAGTCGGAATATCTTATTTAAATTTAGATAATTTTAAAAAATTTTAATACGCAATTACAGGAACAAATATTCAGTTGCTGGGGAGAAGAAAAAACGATAGTTCAAAAAGAGGTTTTAAAAATTGGAAACTTATGTCGGTATTGACATGGAATGAAAATCCACGTGGAATTTGGAAAGTTACTGTCACTGATAAAGTATGTAATTTAATATTTTTTTTATTTATATTACATTAGAAACTATCAAAAAAAAAAAAAATAGATTATTTGCGAAACGTTTATATGAAACTTAAAAAAAAAAAAAGGTATGATTTACATTAAAATTTTTAAACGCATTTTATTATGCATTCATGAGGTATAAAATTAAATTAAGTTAATGTATCTTAGATTGGGACTGCAAAGCAAAAAGGACGGACGGGAAAATTTATTTTACATCTTCACGGATTATATGATCGACCGAAATATTTGGAAAATCAAAATTTAAACACGGATAATAACAAAATGAATAAAAAAAATGAATTAAATACAATTGACATTGATGATAAATATTTTGGATGTAAATTTTTACAAAAATGGATGCCGTAATAATAATTAAAAAGTTTTTAATTTATTCTCATTTTAATATCTCTACACATAATTTTAATTTTAAAATAACTCAATTTAAAAAATTTGATTTTTTATTTTATGTTTACTTTAATATGCATCAATATTAAAAAGACACCCACGTAACTTTTTCTTTTTTTTTTTTTTTTTTTACTTATTATTGATTTTAATTTATGTAACATAAAAATAATTTGATATTAAATTAAAAATTTATTTAATTTTTATTTCTCATCATCTCCTTGATGATAAATTTTAGGATTGAGAATTGTTTTATTTAGGGCTAGAAAAATGTTATAAAAATTTATTTCTTGTTTTTATGAATTAAAAAAAAAAAAGAAAAAAATATTAATAATAAGTGAAAATCCCTTCTTTTGCGAGTCTTATGTAAAACAGTTTTTTTTTTTTTTTCTCTTTGATGAAAAACTATCATTTGTATATTTTATGTGTAGTTTAAAAAAAAAAAAAAAAAAAAAAAAAAAACATTGTATAGGGATTTTTGTTATGTTAAACAGTTTTTAATTGAAAGCATATTCATATGTTTCGTTTTTAATTATTAATACGAAAATAGCCGATTTTATCCGGAGAATAACGATTAACACATTCGTCTCCGATCGTCAGTCGCGAAGTAAGGCGGAAGGTCGTATTTGCGAATTGTGGTCGAGGTGTGGTGTTTGTAAATATTTTATTTTACTAGACAATTTATTTTAAATATTAAAATTGTAAATTAAAATTTAATTTTCATAAAACAGTAAATAATAATTGTATTTTCAATATGTCTAAATTTATATTTGAGTGTTTAATGGTTTCGCGTATGAGAATTAACGAAAAATGTGCATCGCGGACATCTTGAATGCTGTCTTTAGTTTGACTTGGAATTCACTTGAGATGATTAATTTTTAACTTTAAAAACCATTCATTGTTCATAATAAAAGATATATGAAAGTTTTTTTATTTAGGATATTTCAAATTTGACTGTTAAATCACGTGTGTTGACCTTTTATATGTATATATATCCGCATTAAAAAGTTCCTCTTGTACTTCATCGTAGTGTAGATTGACTTATGGATATTGCCAGTTGCGTCATACCAATCAAGGTACAGCTCCAATGTCTTTGTTAATAATTACTCTGATTTTTCTAGTCAAATTATAAAATTTTTTCCTATTCAAGGATATAACCTTGGATTGCATATCATTTGATTTCTTCATTAGGTTTTTTTTTCTTTTTTTTTTTTTTTTGTAAAATAAATTGCAGAGTGATTGATGATTTTGTTTTTTATTCTTTTTTAACTTTGAAATAATTTTTTTTTAAAAAAATTAATATAAAAATTTTTTATAATATATATAAACACGGATACTGGTTTTCAAAAAAAAAAAAAAAAAAAGTGTATTTTGTTAAAGGTCAAATACTTGGGTAAATTTTAATATTTACTAGAATTTTTGCTATAAATTCAAAAAAACTTTTTTTTCTTCTTTTTGTTTTATATAAATGAGAAAAATAAATGCTGATCAAAGTAGTTTTTTTAATTTATCTTTTATTTTTCTCATGCGAAATTTACACAAAATTAAGCATGTTAACAATTCCACTTAAGTGAATTTCATTTAACTTTAACTCTGATGCTTGTAAATTAAAAAATGTAGGTTATTTCTACTTTTTAATCTTTTTTCTTCTCTTTCTCTTTCTCCTTATAATTAATATGACTCTGTTTTTTTAAGAAGAAATCTTATTATCATTTCATAATTAGAATTAATATATAAAATAACAATAATTTTGAATTTCTATAATTTAAAAATTATTAAAATATAATTTTTTAACCTTTGAAAAATTATGTCGTTGTTATAAAAATCAATTGAGTATTGCCATTAATTTTTTTATTTTTTTTTATTTTTTAAATTTAAAAAAAAAAAAAATGTTGCAGTTTGTGCAATTTGCTTTCACACTTTAAGTTATTTATTTTTAGAAATTTTTTTAAAATACACTTTCAATAATTATTTCTCTTGACCTTTATTACAAAAAGTTTTTTTTACTTTTTTTTTAAGGTTTTCATGGTCACATTGAAATACTTTCTAATATTTTAAATGACTGACTGTATTTCACTTTGCTGTAATTTATGATGAGTTAGCAGAGAGTTTTATTTTATTTGTAAAGTGTTTTTTTTTATTATTATTATTATTATTATGTTCAAGATTATTGTTCTACATTGTAGTGAGATTTAAAAAAAAAAAAAAGTTATTTTTCACATGATAATAATTATTAATTAAAATATATTTTAATTTGTAAAAGGTAGTATTTGAGTTATTAACATAAACTTTTATCTTAAATTTTGAATTATAATTTCTGAAAAGTTTTTTAATATGAAATTTTAAATTTTATATATATGTCCAAGTAAATGATTTATTTTTTAATCAAGATGATTATTTATTTTTCTTTTTTATAATGTGTATTTATTTATTTATTATCATTAAGCAGATTAATAGAAAAACAATGATTGTACTTTAATAATTTACTACTCAGTGTAAATTAAAAAACTTTTGTTATTATTTTTGTTTTTTTTTTTTTTTTTGTTTTCGTTTAACTTCTTTTAAAATTTTAATGCCAATAATTTTTTAAATTTAGTACAGAGCCAAGAAATATTGGAAAATTTTCTACTTTAAATTACAATTTATAAATTAAACCTCTTTAGCAAACATTAAGCATGTCATTTTCATTATTATTATTATTATTATTTTTTATATTGCTTTAGGTCATTAATTTGATTACAATATTATTATTATCATTTTTTTATTTTTTTTAATTAATGTTATTTATTTAATGAAGCATAAACTAATAATATTCTTGGTAAAAGTTTTTTCATCTCATGATTTTAATGAACTTTTAAAAAAAAAAAATTTTTTTTTTTTTTTTTTTTTTTGTTGTAGTCTTTCAATGTGAGGAAGGACAATGCTCAAAGTCGCAAAGCTTGGCGGCTGGTGTCCAAATGACTCGAGAAAAAAAAAATGTTTGGTTTGGTTTGATTTTAAAACAAAAGGCTTAAATAATTTAAATAATTTTATGAAGTTAACATTGACACCATTGACCAATATTAATCGAGCTGTGATTGTTTTATCCATGTTAAATGTAGTTTTTGCTGATTACGCTTCAGATATAGGAAACGACAATAAAGAAAATGCTCATTATTCCAGACAGTGGGCAGTTTATATTGAAGGAGGAAAAGAGGTAGCCGATAAAATTGCTTCCAAACATGATTTTATTAATTTAGGAAATGTAAGTAAATTATTACAATTTGAAATTAAATTTTAATGCCTTTTTATTATTACTTTAAATATAACAAAAAAAGGTTTTTATTAAAAAAAAAAAAAAAATAATAATAATAAATTCAACAAAGGATTATAATAGAAAGTAATGTAAAATGAATTTCAAATAAAGGAAATTAAGTAATAATAATAAATTGCTGATGATATTATTGGATTAGATTTTATTTTTTTTTTTTATTCAACTAGTTAGATTTAGTTTCTATAATATTATTTAATTTATCTTTGAATAAAAATCGTTTTATTTGAAATTATTAAAAATTTCTCAATAGGCAAAAATACATTTTTTTTTTTTTTTCAAATGAAAAAAATAAATATTAATGCATTTGCATTATTGTTGACCCATATCAAAGGTCACGTAACTATTCGTTCTAATCTTAAAAATCCAGGAAAAAAAAAAAAAAAAACATGTTTGCATTGGAAATAAACAAATAAAGGGGGGGAGGGGGACTCTGTTACCTTAGGGGTATTTAAAGTTAACGGTAATTACTATTTTTTGACTTTAAAAAAAAAAAAAAATATAAATAACGATAGTAATAATCTTTATTATCATTATTTGAAAATTAATACTAATAAATGAAACATTCATTTTTATTTTTTTTTTTGTATTTATGTAAGTATTTAGCATAACGTTTTATGGACCATAATAATTAACATAATTTTAGTATTAGAATGTTTATTCTGTTAAATAATTATAATCTCCATTATGTACATCCCAACGGCCATGGATTTCAACAGCATGAAATTAAAAAAAAAGATCATTTATTATTATTTGAAAACAATAAAATTATTTATATAATAACGATAATTATAATTAAAATATAAATAAATTTTAAGTTAAATAATATTTATGTAATGTTTTCCATAATACATAATTGTTATTTAATTGCCATATGATTTTTTTTGTCCCCAATTATAATATTTTCCTTATTTATTTTTTTTTTATCGTCGATGAATTTTTTTTGAAGTAAAATCTGCTTAAATCTTATCTAATAAATTATATTATTATTATTATAATAATCATTTATTGTTTTATTTTCAGATTTTTGAAGATTATTATCATTTTGAACATAAACGACTTCAGAAAAGATCCCTAATTCCTCATACAGAATTTCATAAAAATCTTACTAATGAAGCTGAGGTAAAAAAAATTTATTTTTATTTTATTTTATTGAATGAATTTAGTTCACAATTTTTTTTTTCACTAAAAAAAAAAAATCATTTTAGTTAATAATAATAATAATTTACGGTTTATTACAGGTAAAATGGGCACAGCAACAAATAGTAAAGAAAAGATCAAAAAGAGATTTAATAACAATTAAATCTAAAACGAAATTTGGTGGGCTCAAGTTTAATGATGTCGAATGGCCACAGATGTGGTATTTGGTAAGTACTAATATTGGCACCATCATTTTTTTAAAATATATTACTATTTTATATTATTTATTTTAATCTTCAATGTTGTAATCGTACTTATCGTATTTATATAAAAAAAATTTTTAAATAATTATAATTTAAAATTTAAATTATTAGAATCGTGGTCAAGGGCTTGATATGAATGTTCTTGGAGCGTGGCAAGAAGGAATATCGGGCAATGGCGTTGTCGTAACAATTTTAGACGATGGTTTGGAAAAAAATCATCCTGATTTAGTTGCTAATTATGTGAGAGCATTTTTATTTAAGTATATATATACATAATTGAAAAAAATTTTTTTTTTTTTATTTTTTATTCACGTTCATTTTATTACATTTTAGGATCCTGAAGCGAGTTACGATGTAAATAGTCACGACAAAGATCCAATGCCTAGATATGATCAAGTAGATTCCAACAGGCATGGAACTCGTTGTGCTGGAGAAGTAGCGGCTGTTGCCAATAATTCATTATGCTCAATAGGAGTAGCATTTGGTGCTAGTGTGGGAGGTATGATTAAATATAAAAATAATTTTTTTTTTTTTTTTTTGCTTGTAATGTTAGAAAGTTATACTTACTAATGCTTACGTAATCATTGTTATTAAGTTTTTTTTTTTATTTGAATTTATTAAACTTAACTTTGAGTTATTTATAAATATTTTTACCTGTTGAGAAACAAAATTAAGACAGATGTTTTTATCATTTTAAAATCAATTCGTTTTATTATTTTTATAATTTAATTTACACTGAATTCATTGGAATTTAAATTAGTATGTTTAACTATTATGTTATGTTTTAATATAACATGACGGTCTACTGATCATCTTTGACGCATTTGAAATAAATAATTATTATAAATATTTAAAACGGTTGACCTTTTGTTGCGTGTTAAAATAATATTTTTTAACGCAAATGTAAGATTTACATTGAAAAAAAAGGTGATTAAATAAGCTACAATTTTTTTAATTATTTTTTTTTTTTTTTTTTTTAGGAGTTAGAATGCTTGATGGTGATGTGACAGACGCTGTAGAAGCTAGATCTCTTAGTCTGAACCCGCAACATATAGATATATATAGTGCTTCATGGGGTCCCGACGATGATGGTAAAACAGTGGATGGGCCTGGAGAATTAGCCACTAGAGCTTTTATCGAAGGAGTCACAAAAGTAAAATTTTCACTCATTTTAACTCTTTTTCTACAATTATAAAGAAAAATAAATATGTATAGAAACTAGAAAGGAAATGTTTGTTATATAATTTAGGGTCGCCAAGGCAAAGGTTCTATATTTGTTTGGGCATCGGGAAATGGAGGTCGAGAAAATGACAATTGTAACTGCGATGGGTATACTAATGCTATTTGGACTCTTTCCATCAGTAGTGCGACGGAAAATGGTTTGGTTCCTTGGTATTCAGAAGCTTGCAGTTCTACGTTGGCCACAACTTATAGCTCTGGATCAATCTCGGAAAAACAGGTATATTTACTATAATTTTTTTTTTTTTTTTTTTTTTAATAGATGTTATCTGAAAATCGGACAATGAAAAATATTTTAAATGTTCATTTGATCTTCTTCACAGTTTGATCAATAATATAATTTTTTGTTTTTCTACAAAATTTCTAGATAGTCACGACTGATCTTCGTCATAAGTGTACGAACGGGCACACGGGAACTTCCGCATCTGCACCTTTAGCGGCTGGAATCTGCGCTTTAGCTTTGGAGGCGAATAAAGATTTAACATGGCGCGACATGCAACATATAGTGGTTAGAACAGCCAGGCCAGCTAATTTAAAATCTTCTGATTGGAAGGTGAATGGTGTCGGCAGAAACGGTGAGTAGAAATTTAAAAAAAAAAAAAACTATTTTCTTTCAGATATATTTACTTTATTGCATAATTAATTTTCTATTACTTTAAAAATAATTTATTAAAATTAAAAATTCAGAGTTTATAAGTAAAATCGAGTATTTAAATTATTGCGCGTTTTTTTTTGTTACGCACACAAACACTGAAATATCTAAAATTTTCTTTGTCTTATAACAGTGAGCCATGCTTTTGGATATGGACTTATGGATGCTACAGCTATGGTCAAATTGGCAAGGACTTGGAAAACCGTACCCGAACAACAACGATGTGAAGTTTCGGCTCCCCATGTTGACAAGTAAAGTTTTGTTTTTCTCTTACATTTTCCTCATACATTGAATACTGTTTTCAATAGATGATATGTTACAGAATGATTCCTCCGCGAAGCAAAGTAATATTGGATCTCAACGTGACCACATGTCCAGGAGTTAATTTTTTAGAACACGTTCAAGCAAAAATTTCTCTTTCTTCTCCTCGTCGTGGAGATTTGCAAATTTATTTAACGTCACCGTCTGGAACGAAATCTACTTTATTAGCAAAAAGGCCTCACGACAGTTCTCGTAGTCCATTTACTGCGTGGCCGTTTATGAGTGTTCACACGTGGGGAGAAATGCCATTCGGCGTTTGGCAGTTAGAAATACATAATGAAGGAAGATATTTAGGTAAGCGATCGTAAACTTTTATTTTTCTTATTTCCCCCCCCCCCTTTCCCCATTTAAAAAAAAAATTTTTCTTATCTTCGATAATGTGTAAAATTGAATTATATAAATATTTCGTTTATAATTAATATATATATATATATATATGTATCTGTTGGTGCAGGCACTTTTTATAGAGACTCTTTCTTATTATTATTGATTTTTGCCTATATGTACTTAAACATTTTTCTTTTTTTTACAAAATGAAACTAAAAAATTATAAATGTTATTGAAAAGTGCTTCCATTTTAATAATTAAAATGGAAGGTTTTTAGTTTTTTTTTTTTTTTTTCTAACCGATTGTATATTTTATTAGTAGGTTGTATAGTAATAAGATTTAACTTTTTTTTTTTTTAATATTTGAATTTTTTATTAATATTAATTATAATTGCGTGTTTTCTTTTTACGCTGCTTTTTATTATGGATTTCGACTTCAGGTCGTGCAAATTTACAGGAATGGTCATTATTGTTTTATGGAACGACTCGAATTCCTTTTGAGATTCCATATCAAAGGACATCTCAACCTTCATCATCTAAATATAAATCTTCCCTTTCTCGTACAAATACGTTTTATTTAAATTCTAAAATAAATAAAACGGGAGCTCACGGTTCTTCTCATTATTTTAATAGGAAAAATTATAAAAATATTAAAAACAAATCTTCGACAACGTTTCGTACGGATAAATCAAGTTCAATCGGGAATGGGGAAAACGTTAAAATATTACCAACTATATCTTACAGAAATTTAAAAACTACAAAAAAATATTGGAATTTAAACGGTCATAAAAATAATAATTCGACAAAAGGTTTTTCCAAAACGATATTGACTCCCTTATCGACTCATAGTTTGCCTTTAACAATCGTTTTAGAACCTGGCGGCGAATCATACAGTCGCCAAAGAGTGCCTGATGTATTTCAAAAATATCCAAAAATCCAACAATTATTTCCCCTTTATGTAAATACGAGTCAAGAACATCAGGAGGGAAATCCAATATTAATATCTAAAATAAATAACAGACCCGATAATTATTATTCAAAATCTAGTTCCAAAAACAAAGGCCATGCAGCTTTGCAAAAAGCAGAAAGGCAAAATCGATTTGATACTTCTTTGTCTAGAACGAGCACAGAAGGAAAAATAAACGGAAATCGACCGATTCAAGGCAAGATAGACTATCTATATATATATATATTATTGTGCCTGATTATTATTTTTTTTTGTATTTTATTTAAATATTGTGTTAATATTATGGTTCATAACAATATTTTTATTTCATTGTTTGCATTGTGTAATGTTAATAGATAAAGATTTGGATTTTAAAAGTGATGAGTTGTGGATATGTGAAGAAGGAAATAAATATATATATATATAAATATTAATAGTAAAAATTATTTTTTCAGGTAATTTTGAAGGTTGGCAAATGCTTTTTTACGGTACCGAAGACATGCCTAACGGAGACGTGGTACCCGGAAGAAATAAAAATTGGAACGTGATATCGAAAATAAAAACCGTTTTAACGAATAGTAAAACAAATTCAGAAGACGACGTATCAAATCATTTGGATTCCGAAACGGGTAATAATAAAGTATGGAAAGATCAGGCGACGAGACGTGATGACATGATGAGAACGACAATGGATCCACTGGGAAATCCCTCATCCGGATGCGTTTCTATATCAAAATCTACCTCTCAGTGCGTAGGTTCGTTATTTTTATTTTTATTCACATCAAGTTGGGGATTCACAATTGACTTGTGGGAATTGGGTAATTTAATAGTAAGCTTCTCAGTGTTACCTATTAAGTACTTTATTAAAATAATATTAAGTTATTTTAGTTACGTAAAAAATATCGAAATAAAAATTTTAAATAAAAGACGTCTAGATCATTTTAATAATAAATTAAATAAGACTGATTTAGATAAAAACATCACAAGTTATAAATTGTTTTGTACTTTACTATATTTTAGTTTTAATCGTTTTATTAAAATATAATTAATTTTAGTTAAATCTTATATATAAATATATACATAAAGAGGAACAAAATAAATGCGTAGACAAATTATATAGACAAATTTTTTCTTTTTTTTTTTTTTTTTTTTTTTTTTTCTATCGAAAAACGATGTCGTTTATTATATATATATATATATATATATGACTTTTATTTAATACGTCAGACTCATTGCCCTTTATCATAATTACTATACATATTTTATAGCCGTCCAAAAATATTTTTAAAATTGTTAAAAGAGCGACTAAGACAGGTGACAATAAATTTATCATTATACAAAAAAAAAAAAAGTCGCAAAATTTTTTTTATAGGTCGGCAATTCCCTGTGATCCGTTTTTATTTAAATTATAAAAACAAAAGTGAACTTATTATTATTATTATTATTACTACTACTACTACTACTGGTACTACTACCACTCTTACTATTTAACGAACAACTTGGCTCTTGAACAAACTGGCTTTTTTATAGGAGCAAAGAGTCTGATTTTATGAGAATAATTTCAATTTTTTTTTTGTTAATAATTTAATTGTCATAGAAAGAAGAAATAATAATAATAATAATAATAATAATAATAATTTTTGAATTTGACTGATTAGTTAAATCAATTGTAATCAATATATAAAATTAGATACTAAAAAAATCCATCGATTATGTACATTTATTTAAAAAAATTTTTTTTCTTTTTTTTTTTTTTTTTTGTCTTTCATAATGTTTTCATATTTGGTGGTGTTAAGGATTAATCAAGAGGCCATTTTATTATTATTATTATTATTATTTTTTTTTTTTTATTCATTTGACGAAAAAACTGAACAAAATAAAAATTACGTAAATAAATAAGATTTTTGTTTTATTTGTTTTAAATACTTTGTATTGTTATTATTATTATTATCAAAAACTTTTTTTTACCCATATTTTATTATTATTATTATTATTTTTTTTTAATGGGTGCCAAGCATAAGTTTATAATATACATATATATATATATTTAAATTTATATTATATTTCTTTGATTGTACATTTATTATTTAAAAAAATATAAAGCAATAAATATTATATATATATATATATATATTTTAGCAGCATGATTTCCTGTTGGTTTTTTTTTTTTTTTTAATTAAATATCTTTATATTTCTTTTTTATTGGCTCACTTATAATATTATATATATATATATATATAATTTTTATTTATAAAATTTGTATCTTTTATTTTTTACAATAACAATTAATAACCTAATTAAAAAATTAATTAAAATTAAATTTACTTTTTTTTATTTTAACATAATTTATTTATATATTTTTTTTTTTGATATTAAACACTAATAAATTATTAACCCATTTTTGTAATTTAAATAATACATTTATTAACAAATTTTAATTTTTGATAAAAAAAAGAAGATTAATAATAATAATAATAGTAGTGATATGTTTTTTACTGGATTAAATTCAAAACAAAGTTGTCACAAAGTGATATAGTGAATTACAAGCGGAAAATTTAATAAAAAAAAAGTTCTTAAGTACTGTTATTAAATAATATTACTATTATTATTATTATTATTATTATTATTTTTAAAAATTTTGTTTAAAAAAAAAAAAAAAGAAAAACGTAATTTTTTTACTTATTTGAAAAACATTTAATTACTACATATATATGTGTGTGGGGGGGAGAGGGGGAAGGGGAGGGGAGGAATTGCTCAACGAACAAATATTATGTACTTTAATTCAATTAATAATTTATATTTATTACATGCTATTTATATGACGTTTGTGACAGAAAACAAAATATTTTATGGTTGGATTAAATAGGCTAAGAGAAGAAAAAAAAATAGAAAAATTTTTTTTAGTTTAACAGCTGCTTCAATTAATGACATTTTTTTAAAGGTATTAAAAAATTATTTAATATTATTATTATTAATATATTTATTTTATGCAAATTAATGTTAGAGGAGGAATAACAAGGGTTAAATATCGAAATTTTTATTTTGAAAAATTTCTCTTCCTCTTATTTTTTTTTTTATAGTAAATTTTTTGTTCCGACACTGACATTAATTTGTTTTAATTTCTCTCTTTATTTTTTTTAATTAATTAACAATTATTAAAATCTGTAATTTATTTTATTTTCGATACTAATTTCTTTTTTTTTTTTTTTCTTACGGGTTAATCTCATAAAAATTTTATTGAGGTTCCCAGGTCGAGGTAGCAGAGCCAACGTAAAATAAAAAAAAAATAAAAAATCTATAAGGAAGAGAGATACGTCGGATCGCTCCGAGGCCTGGGATTCGACACTGCCGAGTCCTTCTTCCTGGTGCTTGGGAAATATAAATAAAACTTATCATCATCATCATCACCACCACCACTACCACCACCTGTCCAATAAAAAAAAAAAAAAAAAAAAAAAAACTTCCGTTGATTGACCAAAAGGTAAGTGAACCGTCCTTTTTATCAACCCCATTGCTTATTATTTTATCCTTTTATTTGATAATAATAATAATAACGTTACTGAACCATATTGAAATATTTTGTTGTTTTGTGTTAATTTATTCTGTAAACGTTCATGATATTTAAAAGGTTTTTTTTTTAAAATAATAATTTTTTGTTTTTTTTTTTTTTGTTGCAGAATGCGTCAATGGAATGTACCTGTACGGAGGACAGTGTGAATCTATTTGCCCACCTAAAACATATGCGGATATCAATGCGGATGGCAGAGCCGTTTGTTTACCCTGTCACTATACCTGTCTTACCTGCGCCGGTGATTCAGATGGACATTGCACTTCATGTCACGACGAAGCCATATTGGTACCATCTTCGGCAAAAGTTTCCACAGCGTTGAATCGTAACAAGTCGTCTAATAATAAAATTTATTCTTCTCTCAGAAAGGACATCGTCATTGGATGGAACACACACGATGATATTGATATTGAAAATCTTCCTCTTTCGAACGAAAATTATCATTTGAGTTACGGGAAACGAGAGTCGGAATTTTATTACGTAAAAAAAAATCAGGTCGTTGAAAAAAAAGCAGTGACGAAAAAAATTTTAAAACCTTTTAACGATGCTACAACCGTCCTTTTCTATTGTTACCCGGGTAGCATGATGAACCAATTGAAATCATCAACATCTTGGTATTATAGAATGTCCGTATTATTCGCTTTTAATTTGTTTGTTTTATCCGTTATTTTGATGTATTTATTATGGAAAAAATTTTGTTCTAATTCGGTAAAAAATCAACAGGAAAAAGGAGGAGGAGGAGTCGGTTTAAAATACGGATATTTAAAAATGAACAACTCCGATATAGTTAAAATGCCAAACGGTGAAAATATTATTTATTTATCTAGTTCTAGCGATGAAGAAGAATTACTAGTCAATAAAGGAAAAGCAAAACTTAATAATCCAAATGAAATATAATAAAAAAATACCGGGATCCCCCCCTCCCCCTTTAAATTTGACTTACAAAAAAAAGAAGATAATCATCGTTTTGCATGAGAAATAAATATAATTTTTCCTCTATATCTGTGTAGTATTATATTTAAAAAAAAAAAAAATTATATATCATTATTATTATTATTATTATATAAATCAAATATTTCTATATTGAAATGTAAATTTTAAAGGTCCATCAGGTTTATTAATTAAATATGATTTTGAACCTAAAGGATTTCCAATCCAATCAATTTTAAAATTTCGACATAACTAAAAAAAAAAATATTAATTAATATTATTATTAATATTTAATTTTATTTTTTTTTTTTAAATTAATGAAATAAAGAAAAAGAAAACCTTTAAAATAGTTATTTGCATGTTTTGTTCAGCCAATCTTCTCGCTATACAAGATCTTGGACCATGACCAAACGGAAGTACCAAATATGGATTTAAATTTTTATTTTCTTTTTTCAACCATCTTTCCGGATAAAATTTCAAAGGGTGAGTAAAATATTTATCTAATTTACATATTATTTCGTTTTGTGTAACTATAACATTCTAAAAAAAAAAAAAATTATTAATATTTATTTATTTAAATTTATATATTCGTAGGTAAAAAAAAAAAATATTAACTCCTTTTGGTACTCTGTATCCGGAAAAAATGGCGTCTTCTAATAATATTCTTCCGATTCCAACTGATATTGGATTTAATCTAAATGATTCTTTAATAACTGCTTTTAAATATTCCGCATTGGCCAATATGTCGCTCGTTATCAAAGAATCACCCTTAGGAAGAAGATTAAAACTTTCTTTAAATAATTTTTCTTGTTTTTCTTTATTTGTTGCCAAATGATAAAGTGTAAAACTTGTTGAAAATGTCGTCTGAAAAGAGGGGGGAGGGGGAAAACACCCTTAATTATTTAAGGATAATTTTTTTTTTTTTTAAATAATAAAAATTATTTATTATTTACCGTATCGATACCAGCAAGTAAAATATCTGCACACATTCCAATTATGTCTTTTTTATCGATTTCTTTAGACGTTAAATAATATTCCAAAAGTGATTTTTCTCCATCATCATTATCATTATCATTATTATTTTTATTAATCATTTTTTGAATTTTTTTTTCTATTAATTCTACAGCCATACTAAAACATTATATATATATTGTGATTAAATATTTATTAAAAAAAAAAAAGGGGGGGGGAAATAATAAAAAATTTTTTTTATATACTTTTCCATAAATTGATGAGCATTTTTTAATTTATTATATAAAGGAGTATTCCAGAATCTCCAGAGTCTAAGACCGTTATCTGTTTTTAATA
Source organism: Pediculus humanus corporis (assembly GCF_000006295.1). Taxonomy (NCBI): domain Eukaryota; kingdom Metazoa; phylum Arthropoda; class Insecta; order Psocodea; family Pediculidae; genus Pediculus; species Pediculus humanus. The sequence continues at coordinate 516,550 of NW_002987227.1, read as the reverse complement.
TACATGAATTAATCGTCAATGCGGATTCCATTAATTTACTACTTTTTGATTGAGGTTTTAATTCTTCGGTTGTAAAACTATTTAATCTGGAGTCGAAAATTACAACCCCTAAAACTAATTATTATTATTATTATTATTATTAATCATCCGTAAATTTTTTAAAGTAAAATTTTATATGATAAACTCACTTTCTAAAAAAAGTCTTGATAATTTATTAATAAAATCTTCTGTTTTGGAAGACTGGGAATCCCCCAAGTGAGATATAAAACAATCAACGATATCATTTGTTTGTGAAATATAAGAGCGAACATTTTTTGGAGAACTTAAACCTTTTTGAAAAAAACTACGAAGTCGATACCATTCAGGTCCGTTACTTAAATTCAATAATTAAATTAACCTTTTAACCCTTTTTATTTATTAGAAAAAAAGGAAGAAAAGAAAAAAGAAAAATTTACGTGGGTAATAATCCTCCAGAATTATATAAATCTTTACGATGATTTCTATAATGTTGTAAAGCCAAATGACTTCTTCTTTCCGGATACCTTCCTTCTATTTTAAATAATTTTTTTATATCATCTGGATTAAATAACCAAATAATATTTGTTCCAGGTACGATTTCTTCTTTTATTATCGGACCAAATTCATTATATTTTTTTAAACCGTTTAAATAAAGTTCATCGAATTTATATTTTCCTTTAATTAAATTTTATTTTATTATTTTTATTATTTGAACACAAAACAAAACAAATTTAATTAATAAAATAAATTAATAAAAATTTATTAAAAAAAATTAAACTTACCAATAACTGGAAGGTAATAAAAAAGGGTTCCAATAAATGGTAACGATTTCGGTCCTGGAATTTCAGAAAATGATTTTATAAAATTTCCATTCATATCACACGCACATAAAAATAAAATTAATATATTGATATTAAAGTTTAATAATAATAATAATAATGAAAAAGTTGAAGAAATGTACGAGTTGCACGTTTGGTCATCACTGAAATTTAAGATTTTACGTGTTTTTATATTGACTTTTAATACAAAAAGGATATAACTTTGTTTTTTTATTATAAATTATTTTTTTTTATCGGTAAGAAATATATTAAACATACACACGCACACGCACACGCACACACATTAAATTTTATAATTTTATCGATAAGTTCGTATGAACGACTTATAATTAGAATAATGAAATTATTATATTTTGAGTGGGAAATTAAAAGGGTAATTTTTTCAGTCATCGGGAGCCATTTTTGGGGATCCAAATAACAATAAACTATATAAGAAAATTATAAAAATATTTAAAAGAAGAAAACCGTACAGGAAAACCCCATCGATCACGAATCGAATAGAGATTCCCAAATGTATGCTGAAAAACATTGACAACAAGCACATAGTACCTGTACCTATTAAATAATAATAATAATAATAATAATAAACCAGTGTAACACTCGTGCATTTACCTCACGTTAAGAAGAAAAATTTATTTAAATTTAATTCAAATTTATTTTTTTTTTTTTTTACATACACAAAAAAAATGTTTAATTTATCGTGTTAATAATTTTATCTTTTTTTTCGGTAAAATATTAATAAATGCACAATATATTAAAATTACTTTATATTTTAATAATTAAGTAAAAATAAAAAATTATATTTAATAATAAATAATTTATCATCGAGCGGTAATTTTTTTTTTTTTTTATTATAAAAATAATTTAAATTGTACATTTAAAATATTTATTTTTTGTTTATTTGTCTATAAGACACCCATATTTTCCAAGATATGTTATTAAAAAAATTTATTTATTTATTTTTTTTTGTTTTACTCAAAGGAATTGAATGCAAATCTAAAACTAATATAAATAAAATATATTTTTTATCATTATTTTAAAGTCTTAAAATAATCAAGCCGTGCAATTTATAATTAATTTATAAATATTCTACGTGAAAAAAAAAAAAAAAAAAACGTTTATCTAATTTCATTTGTTTGTAATTTTAATATTGTTTTAAAAAAAAAAATTTTTTTTAAACAATA
>NW_002987227.1:512732-514481 GCF_000006295.1 Pediculus humanus corporis | reverse complement strand
ATATTTTGTATTATTATTATTAATTATTTTGTTTAACGGTTTAAGCTACACGTTAGGTTAATGTAATTAATAACATTATTATTATTATTATTATTCTTTTTTTGTTTGTTATATTAACATCATCATGATTCGATTTTGTTTTTTATGTCACGCATAAACTTTTTTTTTTTCCATCGTTTCCAGTATTTGAATAAGAAACCAATTTTTTATTGGTTACTCCGTTAGTTCCTGAAGGAGAGAGAGAGAAAAAAATTAAATTAATAAAATTTTTCTAGATTTCAAATAAAGACATTATTCGGAACCGAATATTGCAAGTGAAGTAAATAAAAAAAAATGTATTTAATTTGTAATTTTTTATGTATTAATTTATATATTTTTTTTAAGCTTTTTTTTTTTTTTACACTTTTTATATTATCCAAATTGTTACTTGATAAAGACTTACATTAATTACCTAGTACCTGTTGGTTTGCTGATTTCCTCCTCCTCCCATTTGGGCTCTTATTGTTGCTGCAGCAGCATCGCTAGCAGCATTTCTCACGAGTTGATTTCCTAAAAATTCTTTTGTAAATTCTTGTTGAGCCTTTTCAAAACTAGCTCCGGATGAACGATAAATTGTATGAATCTGAACATGTAACATAAATATATATATATTTGAGAGTAGTTTTAAAAGTTGTTGCATTTGCTAATATATTTTTTATTTTTATTTTCTTACTCTAGTTAAAAGTAATAATTCACCAGCAGCGAGAACAATAAAAGAAAAAGCAATTAAGAGAACAATTATGCCGACAATAATTGACCCAGCAGTTTTTTCTTTACTACTAAAACATGAAATAGCTCTGAGAATTCCACTACAAAAAAAAAAAAGGTAAGAAAAATTATTTAATTAAATTGGCTTTGTATTTCTTTTATACATTGCATTACTATTTAAAAAAGTAAAAATAAAAATGTCGAATTAAATAATTATTAAATTCATTTATTTTTAGTTATAAAAATTGAATTTATGTTAAAATGTATTGTTTTTTTTTTTTTTTTTTTAGAAAAGCCTACCATGTTCCTGAGCCGGGCATACCTATGGCCAAAATACTTGTTACAATAAACTGGAAAAAAAAAACAAAAAAGAAAACCATAAAGTTGAAAGAACTGTCACTTCTGAAAAAAACAAAAACAAAAAGAAGAAAATTATAATAAATTGGAAAGGTAAGTAATATTTATTAATTATTTAAAATTTTAAATTTTACCTAAATGCTTTATAAGCTGGACGATACCAACATAAAAAGGAAAATGGCGTAAATAAAAGTAAATAAAGAATTCCAACGCCGAATGTAACGAATTCTCCAAATTCAAGTAGTAACGCCAAACCGCCAATAACGTTCATTACCATAACGCATCCGTGAACTTTAAATATATATTAATTAATTAATTTAAAATTAAAAAAAGTGTAGGAAACAAAATTAAACTTTTAATTACGATATTTACTCACACATCCATACATAATATAAATGTCTAACAATTTTTTGAAATTCAGGAGGAATTTCAACACTTATATCTTGATAGAAACATGGTTGTACGCAAAAGTTTTCAGGTAAAGGTGGCCAATTATTTTTTCTGACTAAATAAATAAATAAAAAGAAAAAATTAAAAATTATTATCATTCTTTAATAGTATCATCATCTGAAATTCCATAAAAATAATTGTATGAATGCTATGAATACTTAACAATGTTTCGAATCTTTTAAAAATTAACAAAAA
>NW_002987227.1:509416-512533 GCF_000006295.1 Pediculus humanus corporis | reverse complement strand
AAAATTTATTTTATTGAATGTTAGCATACTATGTAAATATGTAATTTTCTGACATGTTTGATAGTGAATAATAATAATAATTAAAAAATAAACAATTATAAAATTTATTTCTTCTAGTAAAAATGGTAGCGAGAAAATATTGAAATATTGTGTAGGAATATTAACTGCAGTTTATCATTGTTCAGAATTAACAAAAAAGATTCATTTAACCAACTTGAAATCATTATTTTAATACCATTAATGTAATTTTCTATATCAATTAACTTAATTAATTATTTTCCTTTTTTTTTTTATAATTGAATATGTATATTTTAATACATAAAACAAAATCATACAATACAACAATGAAAAATGATTTAAAAGCAAAAAATCTTGTTTTAATTAAATAGGTATTCAATTTATTATTTTTAATGAAAAATTGATCTTTTTGAAAATAATAAAAAAATTTCTTTACCTCCAACTCTTCAACAGTGTATTGTGGAGCAGATTTATTATTTTTATTATACTGAGTTGGATTCGGGGAAATGTCTTGAGTGGTTGGATGCATAATAGCAGGACCTGCAACTGGTGTTGATTCTGCATTTTCTTTGGAATTTGCAGCAAATGGAGAATAACCTTCTAAACCAGATGAATTTTTTCCAGCATGATGAGTCACTTCAGCAATAGAAGGATCCTATACTCAAATAAATGTTTTACTTTTAAACTCTAACATATTTAAATGAGGTGTGTTTAAAATCACAATCGAGAAACATCATTATTAATTATAAGATAATTATGAAAAGGCTTAGATTACCAAGATCAATCTTATCAGTAACAAAAAAAACCACTAAAATTAAATAATGAATAAGATGTAAGCCACAAAATTATTATATGCTTTGTATCAATTGAAATTATAAAAAGAAACTAAGAATAATTACTAACTTAAAATATATATTCTAATTATAACAGTAATAATAATATTAATATAAACATCACCTTATGAAACGTATTCAACAGTTATATTTGTATTAATCAAAAAGTAAATACTTTGTAAAATAAAATAAAAAAAAATTCACGTTATTAAAATAAATAAGGAAATTACAAAAAGAAAAAAAATTTATAAAAATTGATTTTTAATTAGACGTTTATATTCAAGTCGAATCTTGTAAAAACTTTCAGATAAATAACGATATAAATCAATAATAAAAATTTCCAACATTATTATTAAACACAGTTATATAAATAATAATGATATTGAAAGAAGCGAAAAATTAAAAAAAAGTCGACAAATTTTTTACTTACATTAAATGGATTATTATCATCAAAAAAATTATCTTCAAATCCCGACATACTACTACTTAAAAAAACTTATTGTAACTCTAAATAAAAATAAATAAGTATAGATAATAACATCACATATTTATGCGATCTCCACAAACACACTAAAAAGTTAACATTTCATAGAAAGTAAAATCCGACGTCATATAATTTAATAATCAAAGGAAAATTTTTAACCATTGAATGAGTGTGTGTGTGTGTGTGTAACGGACAAGATATTGGCCTCGCCTAAATGCCTAAAATCATGTGTTCGAAAATTATTCAATTTATACGTAAGGAATCCATTTTTCTTTTTATTTCTTTTTTTTTTTTTTAGATTAGTATAAAAATAATTTTAAGTATATATCATTATAAAAATGAATTCATTTTTTTAGTGTAATGTAAATGTATGACTAAATTTGTACTAATGTTTAACTTGTTTTCTTTAGTTTTTCTATTTACTAAATTTATAATGCATCCATATATGCTGTATAAAATATAGTAATAATATGGCCAAGACTAAATATTATTGTCTTCTCTCTTTACTGATATATTTTCTAATTTATTACGAGTCCCATACTTTAATTAATATTGACTAAGAATATGTAAAAATTGAATAAATTGGAAAAAATAATATATATGCATATTATTTCCATATATGCTTATAAACACTGCATAACTGTATTATCACTGATAACAATGTCGTTTTAAGTAAAATGCAAAACTATGAAAAAACTTACAGGAAAAAAAATTCAAAAAAAAAAAAATTTCAAGGCTATCAAACTATTGTTTCTCATATTTTGATTGTATTTATATGTTTAATGAGGAATATTTGCCACAGTAAAAAATACATCACAACTTTCTTTTAAAAATTTAATATCAAAATAAAAATATATATAAAGTTTACAAATAATAATGATAAAATAAAATTTTCATAGCATAACATAAAAACTATAAAAAAAAAAAAAAAAAAATGAATTAAAAATTTTAATGATGGTGAATAAAAAAATTAATTTCACTAATAATTTTTATTAAAAAAAAAAAATAAATTTTATTGAAAAAAAAATATTACAAAAAATATTATCCAAGTTAAAAAAATGAAAGATGATTTTAATAAATAATAATAATAATAATAATTATGTAATAATAAAAACTTTTCCTACGCGCAGGTAAACATATATCCAAGGAATTTTCTATTTTAGTTTTATTGATTTTTTAAAAAAAAAAAAAATTTTTTTTAAAACTGTCCGACAAAAACTATTTTTTTTATTTTTTTTTATGTATAGTAATAATATTTATGATAAAAATAATAATAATATAATAATAATATTGTTCCCTTGTAAAAAAAATTACATTTATTTTTCTAATTTTTTTTTTTTTTTTTTTTTTTGATTGTGTGTCGCTTAATTATAACATTTTTTTTTAAGAACATGGAAGGCGTACATTTAATTTTTTTTTTTTTTTTTATAATCTAAATAAATACATCAATAATTATTTTTTAAAAATAAATAATTAAATAAAAATAAATACATTTATTTAGAAAAATTATACAATCGTACAAAACTTAATACTTTATTTATTATTATTACAAAATCAGTATTTTTTTTATATAGTTTCCTATTATTATTATTATTATAATTATTATTATTATTATTATTATTAACATTTATTCAATTTAAATGCGTGAATAATAAACATTGAACATAAACAAAAAAATGTTTGTTGTTAATTTTTTTTTTTTTTAGGTTTCGTCATGCTTTTTTTTTTTATAAAATTTATACTTTTGTTTCAGGATTGCAAAGACATATTGATGAAAATAAT
>NW_002987227.1:502750-508998 GCF_000006295.1 Pediculus humanus corporis | reverse complement strand
ATTGTTTCAGAGGGGGAAGGGGGGGGCAAATGACAGTTTAATTTTACTTTTGATTGATTTTTTATTTGTGTTTTTCATTTAAATTTACAAAATCTTTGTTCAAAAAGGATCATTTTGTGATTGGAAAAGATTTTGGGAGAATTTATTTTGAGTATAACAATGATTTTGAATTTTAATTAAAAAAAAAAAAAAGAAAACATCTTCAAAATTCCTTTTAATATATTTTTTGAATAACCCTTAACTCTGTTTACTTTCAACATAGGTATTTTCAATTGAATTTTTTTTTTTTTTTGGTTTCTTCTCTTCTTAATTTTTTTTAAAATTTTATTCATGAGGGGTTCACAAAGTCAATTTAAATTTTATTAAATATTTTGAAGGCTCCCCTAATAACGAGTTTCCTCTTTTATTTCATTTTGAACACTTAATAAAATTTTATCTCTTAAATTAATAAATTTTATTATTATTTTGCTATTGTCATTTTTACGTTAGTTCCTGACAAACCTGAATCAGAAAATAATTTTCGTTTCTTAAAATAAAATAAAATAAAACAACAAGAGTAAAAAAAAAAAAAAAAATTTCTTTTGTAAATAAAGATTTTCGCTAGAATTTGAGCTGTTGTTAATATCATTCAATATAACAACAGGTTGCCATTTTTTTTTTTTTTTCAATTGTTTTTTGTTTACAATTCGATGTGTCTAAAAAAAAAAAAAAAAACTTTTCAAGTAAAACATTAATCTTATGTATTTTATTCCTATTTTTCACAATCAAAGCATTTTTTCTTTTTTTTTTTTTTTTGGGGGGGGGGGGAAATAAATAAATAAATAAAAATTAAAGATGAATCAGAAGATTTTCAAAGATTTTAAGAAAAGTTTTAATAGGTTTTTAAAAGTTTGTTAAAACTTTCAATAAAAGTCAGCTCATTTTAAAAATCTGTTTAAATGTTTAAGAAAGTTATAATACAAATAATGACTCCATTTAATTAATAATTACCAAAAAAAATTAATTACTCTTAAATAAACAATAATAATGATCTTTTTCTTTATAAAAAAAAACTATAGGTGATGGTGGTGATAAATTTATATTTTAAAATTATACTATAAAAAGTAGATTTTTAAATATTTATTATAGTAAAATAAATATAATATAATTTTTTTAAGACGCTTTTCATAAAAAATAATTATGAAAGAATAAGGAAAAGAAAAAAAAAAGGATTAAGAGTACTAAATTCGTGCGATAAAAGAAAAAAATGATTTCAAATTATGTTAACTAACGTTTAATCGATATAAGAATACTTAAATGAAGAAAATAAAATTTTGCTGATTTTTTTTTTTTTTTGGGGAGGTGGGGATGGGAGGAGGCATTGTTACACATTTCGTGCATAAGAAAAAAAAAACTCTTAATGAACTTTTACAATAATACATCTCTAATAAAGAAAACTTAAAAGTTAAGAGGTTGAAAAGAACAACATTAAACTTACCACAATGTTCGCGGTTTTCTTCAATCTGAAAATTAAATATAAATTTTTTTTTTTTTTTTCTATTAAAACTATAAATAATTAATTTAAAATGTTATTAAAAAAAATTAGTTAATTTAAAGTTATTAAATTTCAAAACATAAAACAAATTTAAAGGAAAATTTCCTAAAAATAAACAAAAATTTTCACATTTAAATCAATACAAAATCCGATATTACTTATTATTATTATTAATAATTCTTTCTATAAATTTTGAATTTAAAAAAAAAAAGGAAAAACGCTAATGAAACTCTTATCCCTTGGAAAAATTTTTTTTTTTAGAAAATCCTTTGATGAGAAAACGTTTTAATTTTTCCTTCATAAAATTAAGAAAAATTCTTTTATTTATGTAAATTTTTCTTTTTTCTCATTTGAACTAATTTAAAAGACAAAAGCTCTTAATTTTTTTTTTTTTTTCATTAGAAATTAGTCAAACCAAATATGATGGATATATTTTTAGTTGAAAATAAATTAATTTAATGCAGTGAATAAAAACTATTATGCTAAATAAAACAATTTTCATATTTACATTATTAAAATTTTTTAATTAATAAAATAAAAAAAAAAAGTTTTTCTTTTCATTAAAAAATTTTTTTAGAGAGTTTTTATATTTAATTTTAGTGTAACTGAGGGAAAGGTTCAAAATATTTATATATATATACTAAAAAAAAAAAAAAAACTTACCATTTCTTTTTCTTTCATTCTTTTCATGGCTTCATTTTTAGCTTTTTCAACAATATCATCAACAAATTCTGTTGTTACTGACATTTTTTGTGGATCTTGTCTAAATTCTTTAATTCTATCATCCATTTGTGGTATAATCGTTACTCCAGGACTCATTATTATTATTAATACTTAATTTCAGTTAAATAATTTAATTAACTTTATTATTATTATTATGTTATTTATTTATTCATTTTGATAAGTTTTGATGTAAATCAACCTAAAAAATAAAATGGTTGTGAATGTTTAACGTAGCACGTTTAAAATTTAAAAAGTAAACAAAAAAATGTTTTTTAAAATCACGTCCTGTCACATGAACTGAATTTGCATTTAGAATAATTATTTGTTCATTTAAAAAAAATTTCTTTCAATACAAGTTTTAAGTTTTTTTTTTTTATAAAGTCACTTAAATTATTTAAAGGAAAATTAAACTTTTTTTTTTTTTTATTGTCTCCCTTTCCTCCCTCCCCCCTGAGATTTGTAATTACCCAAGTTTATAAAGATTTTTATTTATTTATTTATTTATAAAATTCTAAAATGTATATAATCAATCTTAATAACTTTTGTAAATTTTTTAATTTAATATTGTTTAATAACATTTTTCCTTAACATATAAATTAATTAACTGTTGAAAATTTTTCATTTTTAAATAATTCTTTTTTTAAAACATTTGAATTTTTTTTTTTTTTGTGAGTCTGTAAAAACATCACGTTAATCCCTTAATCAAATTAAAAAAAAAAAAAAATTGTTTTTATTTCAGGTAATAAATCCAATAGCTTAAAATGGTATTTATAACGGTTACAAAAAAAAAAAAAAAAATTAAAAGAACTTTTTTTTTTTTTAAATATTTGATTAAAATGACGTTTTAAATAATAAGTAATAATTATATAATTAAATCATTTTGACTGATGCTGAGAAAAACTATGATTATAATTTTTATATGTAATACTTTTTGATTGAAAATATTTCAAAAATGTTTTTTTTTTTTTTTTTTGCGAGTTTTAAAATATAAATAGTAAACCTTACTCACCAAATCCTTTAACCGATTCCGGTTTCACACTGATTGTTGGCTCACGGATTTCAGTGACAATCATGCGTTATCAATTGTTCAGCGCAGACGCTGACTATTGTTCCTTATTAAATTCCATTCGGCAAATATAAGCTCAAAATGTTATTTTAAATTTATTCGTATTTAGAAACGAAAAAAAAAAAAAAAACAAGCAAATACGTTTATTTGTGAAATAAAACCTTTGATATTTGTTCGAAATGCATTATGTGCATTTATAATTTTCTTAGAGTAAATAAAAAATTATATTTCGGTGGGCAATCATTATTTTAAAGATAAAAGCTAATATCATTTCAAAAGTTTTTTACAAAAATTACATTCGGTCAATATTCTTTTAAGTCGGAAAATAATGATGTAAAATAAGAAAAGAAAAAACTGTAAAAATTTAATTTGTATATAATTGTTAATTCATTTTATATTAAAAAAAAAATTAATTTTAATTAGTTTCATAAAATATTTTCGGAGCAACAAGTATAAATGTATCACGTGACAAAAATAAAATCGTTTTCATAGTCAAAAATAACGTGTCAACAGATTCATCTCAATTTTATTCATTTAAGGCTTTTGTATGAAATGCTGTAAATTAAAGATGGTTGACTATTATTTTTTTTTTATATGAAAAATGAATAATGTTTTTTACTTTAATATATATATGTAAAATATGGTAATAAAAGTTAAAAATTTCATTATTTTTTATTTTTAAAAGGTAAATTATATTTCGCTCAACAAATTTTTGTGTTGTGAATTTTTCTTTATTTTGGGTGTGAAACCTCGTCTTGAGCTTAGTTTATTTTGTTGTGTTGGTTTATTATTACAAATATGTTTTGAAACAAAAGTAGTAAAATTAGATTTATGTGTTAAAAATATAACCGTAACACGCTTAAATGTAATAATTCATAATTTTATAAAATTATTAAACTTTAGAAAAACAATTAAACGTCAGTGTGATGATGAACATGTGGAGTTTAAATTAATTTGTGAATGTAATATGTGAATGACCCAAATATTTTAGGGCAAATAAATGTTTTTTGTTTTTTTTTTATTTAAAATAATTTTTATAATTACTATTTAAAAATTTTTTTTTTTTTCGTTTATTTTCATATAATGATAATATTTTATTTACTTTAAGTGGGGACTATTTTTTATTATTAAATTGACTCATGTCATTCATTAGAAAAATGATTCTTCTTCAGTGAAGACAAGAGAGTCATTTGTAATTGAAAAAAAATTACTTTGTATACATTGATATTATTTATAGTTATGATCTAAAAATTTCTTTATTAATGAAATTATTACAATTTAAAAAAAGAATTTTTTTTTTTTGCATAAAGTCTGTGTGAAAAATAATTGTTTAATTAATATCTTTCTGTACTTATTAATAATAATTTCTTCCATATATATTTTTTTCTAGAAATCAATGTGAATATGAAAAAAGCACAAGAGTTTGGCCATGCTAATTCAATATTTATTAAGTATTCAAGATGACTGATATTTTTTTAAGTTAATCATAATTATGGGAGACAATAGATATATAGTTCAGGTATATTATCATATAATGATAAATGTCTAATTTTTTAATAACCTAATTTGGTGAAATTTTTTTAACTATTATGCACTTATTACTTCTCTAAAACTTATATATGTTATCAACTAACTCATTATATTTTATTACAAACGGTGAATTTTAAATGTTTTTAAAATGTTACAACATAGTGAATATTTTATTGAAATATTTTAAAAACAATTTACGATTTTATGAAAACCAAAAAAAAATTAGTTATGTTTTAAATTTCTTTTTGTTTTTGTTTTTTTTTTTTTTTTTTTTTACTTGAACTAATTTAATTCTGTAGGTTTATGTTGGGGCATTATCATTACATTATGAAGCTCTCAGTGTTGAAGCCAGTAAACAAACTACTTGTGAAGAAATAGTATTATGCATTTTTGAAAGACTGTCTTTAAAAGATTCACCAACTTGTTACGAATTAGCAGAAGTCATTGGTGATAGTGCAGGTCAGGAATGCAAAGAAAGAAGATTAGGTAGTACAGAGTCACCTGTACAGTTAATGTTACTATGGCCAAAGTTACAAGATAGTCAACAAGAATATTACAGGTAAGTTATTTTTTTTTTTTTTCTTTTTTTCACAACAGTAAAATTTTTTAAAGAAATTCATAACAATAATAGCCTTTAAATTTATTCAGATTTTACCTCAGAGAAAAACAAAATGAAGCATCATGGAATGATAGTTTTTCTATGGATCCTAGCCTCATCAGAGATTATCTTTTACGTTTTCTATATCAACCTAAAGATAGGGAATATCCAGATTTGTGCCAATTGCCAGATTTAAATGAACAAACTCTGCTGGATAATTTACAAGCAAGGTTTCAGGCTGGTCATATTTATACATATGTCGGTAGTATTCTAATAGCCCTGAATCCTTTCAAGGTATATGCTTTAAACTTTACTTAAAATTAAGCACTATTATCATTTTTATAATTGTTATTATGATATATAAAATTTTTTTTTTCAAAGTTTTATCCCATATACAATCCAAAATATGTAAAATTGTATCAAAATTGTCGACTTGGATCTGATTTACCTCCTCACATATTTGCTGTGGCAGATGCAGCTTATAATTGCATGTTGAAAGAAAAGAAAAATCAATGTGTTGTTATAAGCGGAGAAAGTGGTTCTGGAAAAACAGAAAGCACTAATTTTTTACTTCATCACTTAACTGCTTTAAGTCAAAAAGGAAGTCATGGCAGTGGAGTTGAACAAACAATATTGAGTGCTGGCCCTGTGTTAGAGGTAATTACGTTTTTAATATTTTTTATTCAATTTTAAGTTTTAGAAGAAAAAAAAATTTACCATTTATTACATTTAGGCTTTTGGAAATGCTAAAACTGCACACAATAATAATTCGAGTCGTTTTGGAAATTTATTCAAGT
>NW_002987227.1:497071-502587 GCF_000006295.1 Pediculus humanus corporis | reverse complement strand
AATGAAAGAAATTATCATGTTTTTTATTATTTGTTAAGCGGTGCTTCCGATGCTGAAAAAAAATTGTTGCATTTACAAAACGTACAAGATTACAACTATTTAAATAAGGTTGTTTATAAATCTTTTATTGTATAATTTTTTATTTGTTCTCAATAACTATCTGTAAACATATTTAGTAAAAAGGGGTAGAAACAAAATTGTTTGAATTTTTATAAAAGTTATTGGCGTTGATCATTCACCTGTGTCAAATAAAATGTGAGAGAATTAATTTAATATTAAAATTTTAGAGCGGATGTTTTATTTTGGACAACGTAGATGAAAAATATGAATTTTCAAGACTGAAACAATCAATGGAAATGGTAGGATTTAATACGGAGAAGCAAAGGAGGCTATTCAGTGTTTTGTCTTCTGTTTTACTACTTGGTAATACTTATAGTTTGGCTTTTATTTCTTCTGATTCATTTTAATTTACCATTTACATTATTGATTTTTTTTTTTTTTTATGGGCAGGTAACGTAGAATTTCAACCTCGAAAAGCGACTTATCACCACGATGAAGCAGTTGCTGTTTGTAATCCAGGAGTGGTTGCGTTAATATCCGAATTGTTAAGGGTGAAGGAAGAAACACTTTTAACTGCTTTAACTGCCAAGAGAGCAAAAGCTTCTGGAGAAACTCTTATAATTAATTATAGGTTAGTATTGTAATTCTTAGTTTCTTTTAAAAAATTATCAAAACAAAATTTTTTTTTCTTAATGTACAAAACTTGTTTTTAAGGCTTCCGGAAGCTGTTGCAGCAAGAGACGCCATGGCAAAATGTTTATATGGTGCATTATTCGATTGGATTGTTTTACAATTAAATCATGCACTTTTGTCAAAGAAAGATACTTTGAGACAACATCAGGGTAACTCAATAGGAGTTTTAGATATTTTCGGTTTCGAAGATTTTGGGCATTGCAACAGCTTTGAACAATTATGCATAAATTATGCAAATGAGCATTTACAGTTTTATTTTAATCAACACGTTTTTAAATATGAACAAGAAGAATATAGAAAAGAAAATATTAGATGGAAAGATATTGAATTTATGGATAATACTGGTTGTTTGCAATTGATTGAAGGAAAACCTTTGGGATTACTTTGTGTTTTGGACGATCAGTGCAAGTGAGTGTTTTTAAATATTTACTACACTAAACTAATATTCCTTACACTAAAATTTTCACATGAATTTGTTTTAGTTTTCCTGGTGCAACTAATGAAACTTTAGTTCAAAAATTTAATTCCGTTCACAAAGAAAATGAATTTTATGAAGTCCCTCAGAGAAGAGAATCAGCATTTATAGTACGACATTATGCTGGAAAAGTGAAATATCAAGTCGCAGAAATGAGGGAAAAAAATTTAGATCTGATGAGGCATGATATTGTTGGAGTATTAAAAAATAGTAGTATGGCATTTGTAAGAGAATTAGTAGGAGCTGATCCTGTCGCGGTATTTAGATGGGCAATAGTTCGTGCTTTTTTTCGTGGTTATTATGCATTTTTAGCAGCCGGAAGAACGCATAGACAAAATCGCGGTAAGTAAAATATAGTTTTTTTTTTTTACAACTACCAAGAGTTAGTCGTTTAATTATTTTTTTTTCTTACAGAAGGAAACAAAACAAATTTATTGCAACAAAGATATCGCAATCACATTCCAAATGAAAACGTACTAAGGTAAGTTTTTTTTTAAAAAAATATTTTTCTCTAATCAAATATTATTAACAAATTTATTTTTTAAAAATTATATTTTTAAAAATGAATAATTTTTTATTTTTATAAATTTAAATATTTTAGCCATATCATTACCATATCTGCAGTTAATTATGCTATTTATCGAATAGCGTAAGTTTTTGTAAAGATATTTCTTAAAATTTTTTTAAATTCTTTTTTTTTTTTTTTTTTTTATTAGCTGTAGGAATAAAAAAAAAAAAAAAAGGGTCAACATTCGAAAAGATAAAATAATAATGAGAAATTTCATGTTTGAAAAAATTATTTTAAAGTTTCTTTAATCATTTAATTATAGTTTTTAATTTATTTTCTACATTTATTTACTACATTTAGGAACTTTATCAGAAATTTAAATTTTTTTTTAACATAACAATTTTCCATTAACACTAATCAGTTAATTAAATATTAACTTTTTAACAAGTAGAATAAAATTAACAATAAAAAAATAATTTTTTTTTTATAAATGATAAATATTATTGTAATCATAAAATATTATTCTGTATATAAATTTTAATACGATTTAGAGACGTTTCCAAACAAGCAATTTATTGTAAAAAATAATAATATTATTTGCATGCATTTTGATTATTGATTGCATGAATAAATTTTATCAAGCATGAATAGTAGTAATTAATGCGTATATTAATAATTTATTTAAATGAATTGCTATATTATTGTATTTATAGTTTATATTATATAGTTTGTATTTATAGTATTTATATTAATCAATAGTATGACATTTTTTGAATTATTTAAAACATATATATATATATATATATATATATATATATGTGTGTGTGTGTGTGCGTGTGTAAAATATTGAAAGTATTATTAAGTAATTAGGTAAAGATAGTTATCAAGGGAAAATTTTTTTAACTATTATTTCATGCTTATTGGCACTTTTTTATTTTTTATTTTATATGTCTGGATAAAAAACATATGACAGGCGGAAATGTTTTGTTTTTTTTTTTTTTTGTTAAATTTTTTTACTTATTAGTTCCGTTTATAATGTAATTTAGACGATGGAAAGAAGGTGAAGTGGTGCCATGGTCAAGAGATAAAACTGAAGTGCCAAATATTCAGCGAACAAGGCAACGAATTTATGGAAACAAATGCAACGAAAAAGTCGAAGAAAATCGTAACAATTCATCACAATTAATGGAAAAAGCGAATCAAATTGTCATGTAGGTGAAATTTTTGAGTGTGTGTGTGTGTGCGTGTTTAAATAAAATTTAATATTTGGCGCCTTTAATTTGTCGACGACGGGTGATAGTAAAATTTTTTTAGTTTTTAGGCTGAAAATTGAGACTTAATAATAATAATAATAAATATAAATAGTTATTTTCCAAACTTTACAAGGTTTGATAATAAAAAAATTATAAAGATGAATTTAATATGATTGTATTTCTGATTTTATTGTAATTTAAAATATTTAAATGATGAAAACATTTTCAAAAAAGCATTTGTTTAAAAATTTTTATAAAAATATTTTATTTTGTTGCAGTTATGACTTTTTTTTTTTTTTTTTGAAATGAATTTGGTAAAATGGAGTAATAATAATACATTTAATATTTGATTCATTTTCTGTTGAATATTTTTATTGGAGCATTTATTATTATTTTTAGTTTTTTTTTTTTAAAATAGTCACCATAAGCATGCTATCACCGAAAGTTTTTTTTTTTTTTTTTTTTTAAGTATTTAAATGGTGCATGATCATCTTACATTTTAGAATCGTTTTTTTTTTTTTTTTTTTTTTTTTTTAATTTTTGTTTAACGTGAAATTTTTTTTTTTTTTTCCAGGAAAAATAAATCATTTCGTCCGAGAGAAAAAGGAAAAAGAGGATTGAAAAATTTACAAAGTTTAAAAACTCTTGCTGGTAGAACTCAAAGTTCTGGAACTCTTGTCAAACGAAAACAACCTCTTACAGTCACTGCTCAATTTCAAATGAATTTACATAGTTTAATGGATACATTGAACATGGCAAATCCATTTTTTATTAGATGCATTAAAAGTAATGGCCAAAAGGTAAAACAATTCAAAACCGATTTTCCACATATTAGTTAAAAAAAAAATTCACCATTTTAATTAAAATATTCTTTTATTTTTAGATACCAAATAAATTTGACGAAGAAACCGTTCAACGACAATTAAGATACACGGGTATGTTAGAAACAGTAAGAATTCGTCAAGCTGGATATAACGTTAGATTGACGTATGAAGAATTTGCACAACTCTATAGAATATTATTACCCAATGGTGCATCAAGTTCGGTTGCAAACGTAAAACATTTTCTCACTACCCTTAATTTCAATCGTGACAATTATCAACTGGGTAGCACAAAAATATTTCTTAAAGAATCAGAAAAAGTAAAATTAGACTACAGACTTCATCAGCAAATAATGTCGGCCATTGTTACTATTCAAAGGTGGTTTCGAGCCGGATTAGATAGGAAAAAATTTCTTAAATGGCGTCAAGCAGTTATAACCATTCAGGTATTTAACACTTTTGTCATTTATATTAACTTAAAAGACACACCATGTTCATTTTTTTTTTTTTTGTTTTTTCAGTCATATTGGCGTAGTATTTTAGCACAAAGACTAGTTAATAATCTTAGAATACAAATTCGTGCGGCTATACAAATTCAAACATATTACAGAAGATATTTGGCTAGGAAAAAATTTAAAAACTTCCGCAAATCCGTTATTATAATACAAGCTCACGTGAGAGGATTTTTATTGCGACAAAAATTAGCTAAAAATGCATCATCTAAAAAATTATCAATTTCACTGCCAAAGAATGAAAAGTAATTAATTATTTATAATTTTTTTATTTTATCCTGATAAAATTAAAACACGACAAATAATCCTAATAAAAAATTTGATGCAGGCAAAAAACAGGAAATAATTCTTCTTCCGTAAACAAGGATGCCGACAGCATTACCATCGTTGATAAATTAAACGAAAATTTAAAGAACAAAGGTATGAATAAATTAGAAAAAATGATAGAAGTCTCTAAACTCATCGAAAATGAAGAAGGTTCGAATAATTTGTATTTTAAAAGTAATAATGAGAATGATAACGATATCCCGGTAAAGGATACCTTAACGAAAGCCAAAAAACAACTACAAGCAATTTTAGGTATTAAAAAAAAAAACAGAAAATTATATTTGATTTTTCTTTTTTTTTCTTTTTTTTTTTTTTATGTAATAAAACATTAGATACAATAATTTTTTTTTTTTTTTTAACTTTATGTAGATGGCAATAAAAAATGTGAAAAAAGAGATGTGGAATCAACGCATAGTGACAGTGAATTAGAAGATGAAAAATATAAAAAAGATGAATCCGAAGTTTGTCCTTGGCACACTTCAAACGAATCTTTCATTCCTTTGTGTCATAGAATCAGTAATAATTGTAAGTTTTTAAACTAAAAAAAAAAAAAAAATTTATATAAATATATATTATAATGTGAAAAATAAAAGAAAAGATAATAAATCCGAAAATAAACATGAATTGTGATTCTCTTTTCCAGGTATTATTTCGGAAAGTGAAAAATTGGATGATAATTTTGATAACTTGATGAGAAAAGATGTTTCGAATAAAAAAACCAACGAAAGCATTCGGAAAAATTCTAAAATTGTAAGTTTTAAATTATTATCTTTTTCATAATAAGCATGCAAGTTTTCTATTTTGATATCATTTTCATTTTAGGCGCCCATTAAAGAATCAGAAAATTCGAATAATCCACTCGCGCCT
>NW_002987227.1:488273-496656 GCF_000006295.1 Pediculus humanus corporis | reverse complement strand
AAGTCTATGGATGCTTTTGTAACTCAAGGTCACAAATGTTCGGGTAAGTCTTTGAAATAATTATAATTATTATTATTATTCTTATTTTTATAAAAATTAATATTTTGTGGTACATATTGTAGAATGTAAGCAACTCTTTCATACGAAATGTATTCAAAATGGTGGAGTTCTTCAAATGCCTTGTCAAAGAAAGCAAAACAGGAAACAACCAAGGTTGGAATTTATATATATATATATATATATATTAAATAATTAATTTTTTCTTTAAAAAACTAAAATAAAATAATTTGGTATTATTACTTAAATTACTTCAATTTAAAACATAATTAAATGTGTGTGTGTGTGTGTGTGTGTGTGTGTGTGTGTGTGTGTGTGTGTGTGTGTAAATTCTTTGTTCTAATGTCAAAATTTTAACTTTTTTTTTTTTTTTTTTAGAGCGCCTTATGATACGAAGCCTCCAGTGGCTTCAAAATTTTCATTAACTGGAACATCTGAATTCACTGATTCTACGGATAAAATAATATCTGATGCAAAAGAATTGCAAAAGATGCAAGATTTTATAACGAAAAAGGTGAGTTGTTGTAACATTTGGATTTATTAATAATTTAAAAATAATAATTTTTTTTTTTTTTTATTAAATTTTTCAGATTTATAAAATAGAAAGCGAAGAAGGAAGGCAAAGACCAAGTGAAGTAGATTTAGTTTTTAGGCAGGCATTAAGAGAATTTAAAGACAATTTGGTGGCAACCTATAGTGTCGCTTATCGTCACGGGGATACTCTTAATATAAAATATAAAGATCTTATTGGAAATTTTATTCGCGTATGATTTTATATTAGTTTCATTATATTGTAAAAATTTTTATTTTGTGTCATAATTAAATAAAAAAAAAAAACCATTTACAGGTAATGAAAACTGTTTGCAACGCTGAGAATAATCGAGAAGATTTTTCTGTTACTATGGGTGTTAATGCTTTTAGAGGATTTATGAACGAATTTATGGCTTTGTCTAGGGTAGAAATGGAAAAACCGAACAATAAGAAAAGACTCAAGGAAAAAAGAAGATGGAAAATGGAAGACAATATTAGTTTCAACGGTCATTTTTTTATGTTGACCGTTATAAACATTCGTACTGCTTGTGAAGTGTGCAATAGTTTTTTTATGTGGCCCATAGAAAGAAGTTTGGTTTGCCAAAGTAAATCATTTTTTTTTTTTTTTAAAAAATTAATTTTAATTTATTTTGTTACATCATTTATTTGTTAATTTTTATTCTATTTAGATTGTAAAATGGCATGTCATAAAAAATGTTACAATAAAGTAACGGGAGAATGTAAGCTTAATGAAGAAATTGTTTCCGGTCGAAGAGTGTTTGGAGTTCCGGTTCATAAATTAGCTAGTGATGGAAAAGTCCCGGTGGTTGTTGATCGTCTCATAACCACCATTGAAATGTATGGTCTGTACACTGAGGGAATTTATAGGAAGTCGGGGGTGAGTTCAAATCCATCCGAAAAAAATTTTTTCGTCATTAAAAAAAAAACCTAATTTTTAATTCTGGTCTGTTATTTTAGGTTAGCTCGAAAGTGAAAGAATTAAAGCTAAAAATTGAAGAAGGACATCATGAATTAGTAAATTTTGAAAATTATCAAGTTCACGTACTAACTAGTGTCTTAAAATGTTTTTTTCGGGAAATGCCAGAACCGCTTTTAACATTTGATTGTTATGAAGATTTTTTAAGAGCCGCTAATTTAACCGAGCCCCAAGACAGAGTGTCGACCCTTTTTGCTATACTTAAAAAGTTACCAAAACCTAATTTTGATCTTATGGAAAGATTAATATTTCATTTAGCACGGTAATAATAGCCTTTGATAAAAACCTTTTATATTATTATTATATTTCTATTTTATTGTTTCTTGTTAACGTGATTTAATCAAATAACCGGGTATGAATTTAAATTTTTTTGTTTTTTTTTGGTTTTTTTTAGGGTAGCATCTCAAGAGGAAACAAATCGTATGAATGCAAGTGCTTTAGCTATTGTTTTTGCACCTTGCATTTTACGAACAAACAAAGTTGTTCCCGCGCAAGATTCTCTTCATGACATAGGACAACAAACTCAGTGTATAGAAACAATTATTAGTGAACAATTGAAAAAGGTTCGCTCAACTCTTGCGGATATTGATACATTAGACACGGCTTGTCACACGGCTACTCACAGATTATCTTCATTAAGGAGTTCAAAGGTAAATTGGAAAACCTGGGAAAAAAAAAATATTATTCATAACAAAATTAAATTTTTTTTCTTTTTTTTTTTTTTTTTTTTACAAAGGCTTACAATCCAGAAGATTTTCATGCAGTCAATAACACATCTTGTGTAACTTATCAATCCGAAGACGAAGAAGCTTTACTAGTTGGCCATATTCAAGAAATACAAAAAGAAAAAGCTTTACTAACTTTTGTGTTACCAAGTTTAACGCGAACTACATCGGATGATGATTTTTTATCGACAGATGTTGATGATGGTTCTTTAGATGATCCAGACACTGATACGGGTTTGCAATATTTTTTCATTATTATTATTATTAATTATTATAATCAAAATGAATTTTAATTTTTTTTTTTTTTTTTTTTTTTTTTTAGGAGGTAAAAATGGACAAGAAGACCCTATTATGGTTTGAATTTATGTGTCAAATAATTCAGTTATACACGTCAGAGAGTAGGATTTATCTCACAAAAAAAAAAGAATTTTTTTTTTTTTTTTTAATTTCAATATGTAAATAAACGTCGTCGTTATTATTAGTTTGTTTTAAGAAAAAAATAAACTAATTAAAACCCATTTATTAAATAGTTTAAAAATAATAATAATAATAATAATAAGCATTTCATATTACCATTTAAATAAAATTGATGGATTTTTAACCGATAAAAAAAATTAATACTTTAAACTGTTCAAAATAATTTTAAACTAAATTTTTTTTTTTTTTTTTTTTTTTAGAAGTAGAATAATTTTTAAGACTTTTTTTATTACCCCCGTTCCTAATTTACTTCAAGTACTCAAAACCTTCATTTTTTTTTTTTTTTTTTTTTTTTTTTGTAGAATATTTACTATAGCAGTTGTTCAGTTAATATTTCTCTCAAAAAAAAGGTGTGACGTTTATAATCATAAAAAAAAAAAAGAAAAGGTGATTTTAAAAAAAAAAAAAAAAACAGAATACTCAGTAATAAAAATAATTTTTTTTTACAATTTTTAATTTAAACTTAAGGTTTTTTTGTTATTAGGTATATAAATGTTACTAAAAAAAAAAAAAAAGTGCGCAAATCCATAAATGCATTTATCTCCTAATTGATGATGTTTTGTTTTGTATTATAATATTTTTCAATTATTAATAATAAATATTTTTATTTATGAAATATTATAGTCAAGTTTAAGTGTGTGACACACCAGTAAAGTTTGTTGAAATTTATATTTTTCGTTACATTTATTGTATTCCTCTCTCAGAGACATATTGTTACAATATGATAGTTTTTATTTATTGAATTCTTGTATTATTCAATAAATAATTAAAATATTCTATTATATTTGTTTATTTTTTGTACTAAAACAATTATTGTAACCTAATGTTATTGATTTTTGTTAAATTGTGTAACGGTAAGTAGACAAGGAAGTAGAGGCACCCTCACATTTTTAACCTGAAATAAGTAAATTTTTAATTTTTTATTTATTTATTTATTAAAAACTACGCAACCGCGTAATATTGGTAGAGGAGAACATTTTATATTATATTGTTGAAAAAAAAATCTAAATAAAGAAAAGATATTGATTTTATTCAAGTGACAAAATAATTCATGAATATGAAAGTGGCATTAGATTATTTGTGACATTTTTTTTTTTTTTTTTTTCGAAATAAAAATGTCTGAAAGTAGAAAATGATGATAAATCAAATGTCTGTTAAGTTCTTTTTAAGTTACTGCTGAATTTTTTTTACAAATTAACAGGTAAATAAAATTTATAATTAAAGAATTGAAATTAAAGCTAGTTTTTTTTTTAATTAAAGCTAAATTCTAATTATTCTTTTAAAATTTTTCCATTGGGTAAAAAAAAATGATTTAAAAAAAAAAATTACGACAACCATTGCAAGAAAAAGGTTAATATTCTTTATGGGTCTGATGCAAAAATTACAAACCGTTTTGTTATTAATATTAGATACTTATTTCAGGACAATAATTCTAATAAGTTTTCGTCCTTTCAATATTGTGTTTGTACGATTAAAAAGTCTATTTTTATCAGAAAATATTGGTACTTTTTACAAAAGAAATTCAGTAATTTATTAACATCAATAATTTTTTTTCGGGGTTAATTTTAAATCCTCTTTAATATAAACAAATATTAATAAGTATTATTTTAAAAAATATTTATCTAGTCAATAACAAAATATTAATTTTAATTAATTTTATTTCAAAGTAGGTTGAGTTAGACACATTTAATTATGCTTCAACACAGTTTAAAAAATGAAAAGTTACAACCGAATACTTTTATCGATGGAATTAATGTTAAGATTACAGAGCAATATAAACCACCGAGAAAAATAATTTTGCCTGTAAGTTGTCAAAACAGTTGTCCAGGGGAAGAACTCTTTGCAGATGTAAGTTATATTAAATCATCAATTAGTATTTTTATTTTTATTTTATAATCTGTTTTGTTTAGATAATCTAATTTTTTTTTTTTTACAATCACAGTTATTAATTGAAAAATAATAAAAACATTAAACTGAATTCATTAATTAAAAATGTTTTTTCCTCTATTATTTTAGTACGACTTTAAATTGGAGCAAAATATATTAAACAAATTGGTAGAATGGAGAAGTGCAAGGAGAGAAGAAGTGCTTAACAGAAAAGAAAGACTTAAAGCACCTAAAAAAGTATGTGAAGAACATTTTAATAATGTATCTATTGATTCAACCCAAACTGAAGGAGTGAAGCAGACAGATAGTCTAAAAAATTATAATTTTATCGATTCTGTTTTGACTCCGACTTGTGCTAAATTAAGTTCTCCCTCTGATGAGTCAGTTTCCTCACATATTAATTTATCAGATTTTGAATCTGACAATTCAAGTCCTTTTGATAATATGGAATTAAAAACTATAAATGATATGGAGGTTTTAGCAAGTATTTTATCAGCAAATAATATGGAACAATCATTAAATAACAATAACAGCATAATTGATAAAGATGTAGGTAAAAATTGTTTAGTATTGAATAATAAAATTAGCGAGTGGGGTTGTATGCCTTTAAATGGGTACAATAATATTACTTATTCTAACTTGGATTACAATAATTCAGTGCTTTCTTCACATCATAAAGACTTTAATCAGTTTGGTTTCTATCCAAATAGTGAACATAATCAAATTAGTAATTATGGGCTTAATGATTTTTCAAATCAATTTGAGGTTGCTGTTGCTTTGGATCAGGGGTCTACAAATGCCAGCAAACCAGAGCCAAAAATTTTAGGTGAGAAAGTTAAAAAAAAAAAAAAAAATTTTAATAAGTTTAAAAAACTAAAAAAATTTTTTTTTTGGGATTTAAAATTTAGCCAACTACAAAACTTTATAATTAATATTGAAATTTTTTATCAACAGAAAAAAATAAGAAAGTCTCAATGGATACAGTAGGGAAAAATGAGGAAAACTCAAAATGTGTTCATGATATTATTTCTGAAGTGGAAATGGAATTAAAGGAAAGCAAAGAAAGAGAAAAAGAAAATAAAAGAAAGCATAAATTAGTTTATTTGAAGGAAACTATTTTGTCATCTAAGTCTAAGGTTAAAAAAAATTTATTTTATATATATAATTTTTATGTTAAGTAAAATAATAATAATAATAATAAATTCCAAATTAAGAAATCTTTTTATTCAAAAATTATGCATTAGACATTGCGTTGAGTTACTAGAATTGTATTTATATTATTATTATTATTATTATTATTATTATTATTATTATTATTATTATTATTATTATTTTAAAAATTTTATAGGATAATGAGGGGCACTTAGAAAGCTGTCAAAGAACGGAAAAAAATAGTGCCTTAAGCAAACTGCCTGATCCTACCCTAAAATTAAATCCTTCTTCTCAAAAACTTGCACAATACATAAGTGAAATGGGATTCCCACTGGCGAGAGTGTCAAGAGCTTGCGAAATGTTTCAAAATAATGATAGAAAGGTAAAAAAACATTAATAAATAATTTTTTTTTTTTTTTTTTTTTTTTTTACAGCGATTGAAATCTTAGTTAATTCCAATAATATATTTATAATTTCAGATAATTGAGTTTTTAGTTCAAGTTCAGAGTTTAGAAGATAAAAAATATCCCGGTGATTTAGTAGAAAAAGCCTTGGTGATCAATAATTTTAAAATAAATGAAAGTTTAAAATACATAGAAGCAATGATGGTGCTATTAGATTTAGGTTTCGATGAAGATAAAGCAGAAGAAGCATTAATTGCGAGCGGTAGCGATAGAGATAAAGCCCTAGACATGTTAATTTCATAACAATTATTTATTTGACTATTATTTGCCTGAAACTATTTTTTTTTTTTTTTTTTTTTGATTTAAATCAATTTATATACCTGCTAAAGTGAAATATGTGATACTAAATTTTGTTATCGTTAATTATATTTATTTTTTAAATTTCATTGCCTTTAATTTGTACCGATAATATTTGAAAAAAAAAAAAAAAAATGCAAAATTTTATTAAAATTACATTTATAATATAAAAACAATAAATAAAAAAAAATAAAAAAACGTATAAAATAAAATTTAAAAGTGCCAAATAATTTTTTTTTTTATTAGTAATCACTTAAAGTTATCTTGTCACACATTAAATCCTAAATTTAATTGGATTAACTCTTTTGGGAAAAAAAATAAATCCATGATGTTAATTTTGGGATTCCATCATTTTCCCCCTTATATTCCCTTTATAAAATACAAAAAATCCTTGTTTGGTAAATTGTTCAATCGATTTTGTTTTTTTTCCAATAAATTTTAAAAGAAAAATAAATAATGACTTTTTTATATATTATTTATAGATCTCAAGTCGTATTTGTTCTACGTACAATTATTATCGATTTTAAAGCAATTATAAGATCAGAATTTTTTTTAGGGATAATAATATAAGTTTAGTTATATGAAAATAAAAAAAAAATTGTTTATTAATCTGAAGGATTTAATTGATTGTAACGAGTACATTTATATAAATAATGGATTTATTTTAAGTGTAAAAAAAAAAAATTTAATAACATGGCAATTATTGATGATGATTGATGATGATTGTACGATAATTAAAAAACAATATAAATATACAAAAAAAGGCGAAAAATTGAATTGAATTAAAATAAGCACCACAATTAAAACAAAATCAAATAAATCTAAAAAAAAATTTAAAGTTTTATGTCTTAAATTTTATTCAAGGTAATACTGAACAAAAAAAAAAAAAGGATTTGTTAATTAATAATAAAATAATAATATATATATATATAAACCAACATCAAAAATTCAACTTATCCATAATGAAATGGTAATATTTTTATTTATTTGTAACGTATTATTTAATAGTTTTATTGAAACACAATAATAATAATAATTATTATTAATTTTTTCAATATCAAATTAAATTTTATTTGTAGTTTTTTTTTAATATAAATAACTCATAAGGGATTTTTCTTAATATAAAGTAGTTTTTTTTTTTTTTTTTATTTACATAAAATTTATTATTTTTTATATATTTCATTAAAAATTTTTAAAAAACATATTAATTTTCTCTATAAGAACAAACGCAAGATAATTAACAATTATGTGTTACTTTCATTTACATTGAAAAAAAAATGTCATTAATTAAATATATAACTTTTAAACAATAAAACAAAAAAAAAAAAAAAGATAAATAAATAATTAAAAAAATTTTTATTTTTGTTATTAAATTTTTTTTCTTTTTTTTAAATATGAAAAAATTAATTTATTTAATTTTCAAACAAAGAGTTTTTATTATTTTAATAATTTTTATCGTATTTTGTAAATTCAGTTTTTTTGTAAAAAAAAAAAAAAAAAAAAAAAAAAGATAAAAATGGGATGTTATTTTATTATTTTAAATTTTATGACTTGATAAATTTTCATTTTTTTTTTTTTTTAAAATCTTTAAAATGTTCTATATAATGTCTAAAAAAAAAAAAAAAAAAAAAATCTTACAAAAAAAATGGCACAACTTAGCAAATAATTAATTTTTATTATTTATTTTATTTTATTATTATTATTTTTTTGAAATCAAAATTAAAAAAAAAATTAAAAATTGAATTATCTCTAAAAATAAAAACTAATAAGGTAAATTATGTAATACTCGAAAAATT
>NW_002987227.1:483517-488180 GCF_000006295.1 Pediculus humanus corporis | reverse complement strand
CATATTTTTATTAGTATTCTGCTCTCTTATATGTTCTTCGAGCCAAAATTCAATTCAAAACTGAAGAATGAGACGAAAAAAAAAAAAAAATAATAATAATAATAATAACGATGATAAAAAATAAAATTTTTTTTTTTTTCATATTTATTTATACTTTTATGTCTAAAATTTAAGGCTTAAACTTTACGAGGGGAATATTTTTTGAATTTAAACATTTGTCACAAACCCACTCGGCATATACTTCTGCAGTAAGTAATTGATAAGCAGGCTCCGTTAATCCCGTGCACATCCTAAAAAAATTAAAAATATTAATAAGTTACATGATTAAATTGAAATAAATAATTAAATAAAAGTTAATAAACGAACCTGTGAAACCAAAAATTACATCCGCTCTCGCAAAGAATTGCTTGGTCGTTATCATGAACTTCTTTATGACATATTCCACATGGGTAAATTGGTGGAGCGTTCGGATTTTGAGGATTAAATACCATGGGTTGATCGGGAGGATAAATTTTTCCCGCCGATACGGGTAGTGGCTTTGGACCGCCGAAACTATGGGGTCCCATCATGTGTGGTGGTACGTGACTCATTCCGGGAGGTGGCATCATTCTAGGTCCTAAACATCCACCAGATAGTCTCGGTCCGCAAGATGGGCCACACTGCACATTCGCACTACACGACATAGAGTTACCACCACAATTTGTCATATTATTATTATTGTTATTATTATTTGAATTACCACCACTACCACTGTTTGATGTACAATTTAATTGACCGCAAGGTGGCAAACTATTCGCCGCAGTCGTTGACGCACTACAACTGTTCGGACTAGGTCCGCAAGAGTTCGGGCTAGGGCCACAGTTCATTACAGTAGAAGTTTGTGTCATTGGTGATCCCATTGGACCGTTATGAATATTCATGTGCGGAGACCCCATCATTGGTGACCCTATGGGCGGCCCAGCGAGAGGTGATGTCATCGGGTTGCCAACCATATTATTATTAATCATGTTCATTGAATTATTTGACATTGGACTACCCATTGCTCCGTTAGGACCCATGTGTTGAGTTTGAGTCATTGGACTTCCCATAGAGCTACTGGGTCCTATTATGGCAGGCCCAGATGTCATCGGGCTTCCCATAGAATTTATTGGCCCTCCGTTCATCATTCCCATCATGTGCGGAGAACCCAACGGAGAATTCATTCCCAATGGACTACTCATAGGATTTCCAACCAAAGTCATTCCCATATTATTCATTGGACTAGACAACGGAGGTCCTATGTGTCCAATATTATGCGGACTATGCATTGGACTATTCATATGCATTCCCATATGCATATGATGTCCCATAATAGAGGGAGCTGACTGAGGTGGAGTATCATCAAATGGATTGGAGGCCACAATAGTATCTCCTAAGGCTAAAAATTAATTGGCATAATAATAATTAATTGATAATAAATCAAAATTTAATGAATTAAGCAAAAAAAAAATGTTTTGTAATTCTTACTACTCGGCTGCTGTGGCATAAGGTCTTGAAGGACTGGACTTTGCTGTGGTGTCACTGCTGCACTTGTTTTTCTTTTCTTTTTAGGATTAGTCAAAGGAATATTTGGGGGGTCAATAATAGGTGATTTAAATTCACCGATAATGCCACATGACATTCCTAAAATAAATAATTACACATTAAAACATCAATTTTAAAGTAGTAAAGTGTGTATTATGTATTTTAACAAAAAATTCATAAAACTACTTTTTATTTTTATTTTTTTCGTAAAAACAACAAAAGCAAACATTTACTTTAATGCTTGCATTAATTATTTGTAATAAAGTATAACCAATTTCTATTACTGAAACAACTACTGACAATTAATTTTTAATAATTTTTGATATAAAATATAAAAAACATAAATAAATTTTTCAGGTATAATAATATTTTTCAAATTACCTCCTGGTGGTACACCTGCCATTTTGACATCTGAAAGAGGATAGCAGGGACCTCTTTGCATGTGTGGAGACTCAGTTCCTGGACCCCCACATGGAAAATACATGTTGCTTTGCCCCCTAGACATACTAAAAATCGTAAAAGATTATCAATATATGTTTAAACTTTAAACACACATTATGCAGAAAATTATAGTCACTGCAATGCATTATATTAAAATTTCATGTGATATACTTATAAAATAAAATATTACTTTTAATATGTTTTTTTGATTAATCAAATAAACATAAATAAATAATTTGCTTTAAATATGTATAATGCATTTTTATAAACTTTCTTTTTTACCAATACTAGATTGGAAAATTTAAAACAATGTAATACCTTAATGATAATAATAACAAAAAGAGAAATTTTTGAACTTTTTCATTTACTTATGAACAATAATTTGACAGAAACACATTTATAAATAATGTGGTAAACAAAACAATTAAATGATGAAAAACTACATTAAGTAAAAACAAAAAAAACAAAAAAAAACAATATTATAAATTATTAAATTTTACCTTAAAACACGAAAGTTTTACTGCAAACAAATCTTACTTGAACATTTTGTTGATTTATTCCCAAAAAGCATCGGTTTCTACCCTTTTGTGAGCCCGCTAACTCAAGGGTTAAGGATATTTAATTTATAATTAGATGTAATGGGTCTAGGCCGCAGGGCTGTTACAGAAAAATTACGGCTCATCAACCTAATAAAAATAAAAAACATTAACAAAAACGAATAAAATATCATCATGTGTTCTTTCTCTTTAGAAACGAAAAATTTGAAATGAAGAGAATCGGTTTGTACCTCATTTTTAATTTTTTTTTCTAGCATTCCAGGTTAGAAAACATTCAGTAATAAGTTGAAACAATAAATTTTTTTTACTACGCGCATTATTACTCATAGAATTATAAATTTCTTAATAAAAATTTCAAGTTTTCAGTTAAAGTATATGCAAAATATTTTCCTTGCAGAAACGCACGCTACTCACGAGACGCCATTGTTTTTGATCATATTACAGCATCGCTATGTTGCCAAACAAACATTTTGATTTCTTTGTTTTTCTAAACCCACGTTAACTTTTCCCAACTTTTTGCTTTTGAAAGTTCGTGAACTCAGTGTTTTAATTGTTGACAAATGGCCGTTAAATTGAGAAAAAATTGAAAAACCTCTATAGTTTGAAATGTGAAAATAGTGTGAATTTGAGTGAATAAATATATGACAAAATTAAATTATTTATCTATGATTAATGCCTGAAAAAATTGGTTTACTCAATCGAGAATATTTTTTGGATGTGATATTTCTCCGTTTATTTTCCAAATTATTAGTGAACAACACAACTTTTTTAAATCAATGAAAAATAATTCTTGTGAAGGAATCCGAAACTTATTTACTATCTTATTAAGGCAAACATACGATAAGTTGAAAAAAAATTGTTGCCAAATAGTAAAATGCAGAAGAATAAGAACAACCGTGGCGACCAGAGTTCAAATAGTAGCGAAGTATCTGTTTCTAGCAATGAAGTAGAAATACCACAACCTAAAAAAAATTTGCAGCCTAACTCGTCAGAAGTCGCAAGTTATAAACATATGAGGAATGAACACGGTCAGATAATTGACGCGTTCAACGAAAACATTGAAAGAAAAGATGACGGTGATACGGGCATTAAAAAAGAAGAAGAAAAAGAAAAAAGTACAAGTAGCGATGATGGAAAAGTTAAAAGTTGTAAGTTTAAAATTTATATCGTTATAAACACGCCATTTTCACACGATAATTAATTATTTCTCTTCAGTAATTATGTAATCTCATACCTTTTACTTTCTCATAAATTTTCTTTTCCAATAACATAGTTTTCAAGTTGTCTTATAAATTTTGTTTTTTTTTTTTTTAATTACAAATATTTTATTTAGAATAAATTAAAATATATCTGTTTATGACAGTAAAATTATGGAATCAAAATAATTGAAAATTGAAGCAATTATTGGAATCCGCGGATAATACAGTGTACCAATTTTTAAATAACTAAAATTCGAAATTTCGGTATCAGTTTTTAAAATACTTTTAAAGTAAAATTTTATTAAAATTTATTAAAATCAATTCACTAAATTTCATTTTCAATGTCGATCTACATCATTTAAATATAAATTCACCGAAAATTTAAAGAATTTTTTTTCTACTTATTTCCTTACCCTTATTGTTTTTTACAGCTGATTCGGATTCAAATTCTAAAAATAATGCAACTCTTTCGAACAGTAAAACTGAATTGAGAAAAAAACGAAAATATAGACGACGGCCTATAACAATTTGTACGGCTAACTGTAGGTATGAAGTAGTTCGAAGGGTAGCTTATAGGTTTGGAATGAGAGAAGTACCTGAAGATGAGAGTTGGAATTTATTTTGGACTGATCTTTCTATATCCGTTGAAAGGTGTAAAGAAATGAAAAGGTTTCAAGTGAGAATAATTTAAGTTTCTTTTTTCAGAAGATTAATTAAATTATTTCCTCCCGTAAAATATTTATTGTGCAATTATAAAAAAATGATATTTTTGATAATTAAATTTACAGAAAATTAACCATTTTCCGGGAATGAGCGAAATATGTCGGAAGGATTTATTGGCAAGAAATTTAAACAGAATGCTAAAAATATTTCCCAAAGATTATTGTTTTTTTCCCAAAACTT
>NW_002987227.1:470930-482873 GCF_000006295.1 Pediculus humanus corporis | reverse complement strand
TTCTTGATTCCAAACAGCTTCTCCAAAAATTTACTAATTTTCAGCTAAATTTGTATTTTTAATGAATAACTTTTTGCCGACCCTTTGCATTTAATTACCAAAATTTTCAATTTTTAAATGAGATGAAAAACATTTCATTATTTTACTTTTTTCCTAACAACACTTAATACGTGCGCGTGTTTGATGAAATAAACTATTAGCAATGTTAATTTGTTTCCCTTTACGTTAGATTTGCCACAAGCCGATACAGAGAGCCAACTGGGCACAACACAACAAACGTTTATATGCATTTGACAAACTATGCCGTAAATAAACACAGCCGCACTTATGTGGTTGACGATGAATTAGGAAGTAAGAGAAAAATATCGACGCTAAACAAATGGTTTGAATCAAAAGATTACAATTTAGAAGATATTTGGGCTAGTACGGACGATGTTATTATTAAAACGATAATAGCAGCACATCCAATGTTAAAACACAGCTACCATACTTGTTTTCCCACCCACGATTATACTTACGCCTGTTTTGAATTACTCGGCTTTGACATACTCCTAGACCAAAATCTAAAGCCCTATGTTTTAGAGGTAAACAAAAAAGTCCATTATTACTAAAATTAAATTATAAACAACGTAATTAGGAATGAGCTAAAGTTATCCCTACAATATTCCATTATATACTGAAATAATCAATTTAAAATATGTTTACATATTATGTATTAACGTTAAATTTTTCTTTTATTTAATAAAATATTTAAATAAAAGTAGATAATTTACAATAAGAATATTTTTACAGGTAAATCATTCTCCTAGTTTTCATTGCGATTCACAAATAGACAAGGATATAAAAGAAGGATTACTCAGGGATACATTTGAAATATTGAATCTGCAGCAATGCGATAAAAGAAAAATAATGGAAGAAGACAGAAGAAGAATTCGAGAAAGGCTTTTACAAGGAATATATAAGGAACAAAACAACAGGTTATAAAATTTTTTGATTTTTTTACGAAAAAAGAAAACTAATTATTTATATTTCACGATTACGCGAGTCAAAAAATTTTTTTTTTTTTTTTTTTTTAGTGATGTTGGAACAACTCCTACAAGAAATCCTTTACAAATGCAAACAGACTGGGAAGAAAAACACAAAGGAAATTTTAGAAAAATTTATCCTAGTCATGGATCGGAAAATTACGACAAATTTTTCAATCAAAATTTGAGTTCTTTATTTCAAGACACGGCGGCGTCCAGGGCGAGAGAAGAGGCTAGCAGAGTGCAACGTGAAGAAAGTATGGTAAGAAATCATTTTTAAAAAATTATTATAAATATGAATTTATCATTATGCGACTAAAAAAAAAAAAATATTTTTCATTTCCATTGTAAGACAATAAAATATGATTGGTTTCAATTAAAAGAATTTTTTTATTATTAAGATTAAAGCCAAACAAGAAGCTTTAAGGAGAAATGGTGGAAAATTAATATTGGAAAAACTACGCCCAGAATCGCCAATTGGAAAAATAAAATCCTCAAAAAAATTACATATGAGAAAAACAAAAGACAATATTGTGACTAAAAAAATTCATTCAAGTTCTTTTGACCCGGTACCCATAGTTGAGTCAGATGAGATTGAAAGGCAGCACCAGCTCAAACAAAGAGATTTTCTTATCAGAAGCTATGGACTTATTGAGCAGGTGTGTCGCTATCACTTTTATAGGTATTAAAACTATTACTGAAGAGAATAGTTTTCCCCTTCTCCCTTTGGGAGTAAGTAGTCAAGATGAAAGAAAACTTTATTTAATGTTTACTCTTTTTATAATGTAATTTTTAAAAATAAGAATATATGTTAAATTTATATTTAAGTCCGAATTATTTTCTGCCAAAGAAAAGGAAGATGGGGGGGGGGGTTGACTTTTTTTTTGCCAACTCATGCCTTATTTTGTGCAATGTTTTATTTCAATATTATATTTTTTCATAACGAGATTGTCGTCAGAGTATTTTTAATACTTCAGAGTATTTTTTAAAAGGAAATATTAAAGCCAAACATTACGACATTAAGTATATAAAAGTTTTTGATCTAATACAGATTAAGTAAATTATTTTACTTAATGAATTATTATTTGCAATTTCCACTTATTCGTCGTTTGGTAACTTTTAAAAATCAAATTGAAATCGCTTCACATCATTCGTTTCAAACTAATGTATTCTTTTCACTACAGAAAATGAAATTAAATGAATAATAATAATGATAATAAATTAAAAATGGTAAAAAAAACCATGCTAAAAACATAATATAGAAGTATTTAATATTTAAACAAGAGAAAACAATAGTGAATTTCTGCGGGAAACTATAAAAAAAAAGCTTTTTCTCTCTAAAAAGCTATGGATTTATGGAACTTTTTTTGATTTTAATTAAAATTATTAGTAATATTAATAATAATTTTTTTGTGAAAAAACAAAACTTTGATCTTAATAGAATTGAAAAGATTAACTTTAAACTTGGCAAAGAAAATTCGACGTTGAATTTTTAAAAAAATTTTCTTTTTCTTACAATGACAATGACAATGTTGATAAATTTATTTATTTTTATTATTAATTATCGCAAATAAAATAATAATATTATTATAAAAAGTTTTAGGCAATATATACAACACTAATTTTTAAATAAATGTTGTTATTAAAAACATGGAAATGTTGTAACGATAAGTTTTTATTGTTTTCAAAAATTTACTTTATTTAGCGTTTTATTAAACTGCTGCTCAACCACAAAATAATAAGGAACATAAAATATGTATTTGTAATTATAGTATTGTAAAAAATAATTTTTCTCGGAGTAAAAGTGTTTAATTTAATTTTTTTTTGTATTTTTTTTCCCAGATATATCTTTGCTTAAAAAAAAATAGAACGTTAAGACCTGAAGATGAGGCAAAATATGGACTTTATGGGAAGCAAACAATTGGAAATTTTGAAAACAACTCAAATACAAAAAAATTTAAAGGACTTGTTCAAATGAATGCATTTAATATGAATTCTAGAGAAAACCACATTTTACAGAATTCCCAAGCCAGTGTTATGAATTTTAATATTTCTAATAATATTTCTAATAATAATAATATTAATAATATTAATAATATTAATAATAGTAATATTAATAATAACAATAATATTAATAATAATCCTAACAGTAAAAGTAACAATTTACCAGTTCAGGTACTTTACTTTTTTTTTTTAATAATTATTTTAAACTTGGATATTGAAAAATTATTATTATTTCTTTTGTAGAATGTTAAAAGAAATTCAGGGGGAAATTCATCGAGCAATAATAATAATAATAATAATAATAATAATAATAATAATAATAATAAAATTTCTAACAACAACAATCAAATTATTGATAAAAAATCAGATGAGCCAATAGAAAAAACATTGGAAAAAAATTTTGAAACAAATAACGATATAACAAATAGAGCGTCGGAAACTTATCACATGGAAGGAGGTATTAAAGGTACGTTTTTATTATTTAAAATGCCTAATTTTTAACCTGAAATTAAAAAAAAAAAAAAAAATTATTATTCGTTTCAGCAGGTATTCACGAAAATTCTCGAGAAGTTCCACTTTCAATTAGGCCGATACCTTCGCATTCTTGGCCGTATTCAGGTTCGAATAACCCACCAGTTTGGGCAAATCATACAGGACCGATTGCTAATTCAAATATTGGATATGAAAATGATATGAGATATAGGAAAAGTGCAATGTCTAAAGTTTGCAAAAACAACGCAAAATTACGTTATCATTTTGACAAAAGAGAAAAGTATCATTATGCAAATATGGATTTATGATATTGATGTTTATATTTAATGAAAAATAAATTTTAAATTTCACATCTTCATTTGCGCATCAATTACGAATGTGGATAATTGAATGAAAAAAAAAAATATATATATATATATATGTATATATATGAATACTAAGTAGAAATTTTGTTATTTTTAAATTTGATTTTTTTTCTATACAAAAAAAAAAAAATTTATTTTTAATTTCTATTAAATATATACAATTCATTTTTTAAAATTTTTTTCATTTGTTTGTTTTTTTTTTCCGGTAGGTTAATTAAAAAAAAAATTAAAATAACGTTTCAGTTTTCCATTCGGAAAATAAATCGTATATGTCAAACGGACAACTCGGATACGATTCTGCACAATTTTTATTTCCAACAAGTCCAGCTTTTTCCGCCTCTAAATATTCTGATGATATATTTTCAGACGACGTGGACGAAGGCCTAGTTAGAAAATTTTAAATGTACAAATCAGAAAAAAAAAAAAAATTTTCTTCTTTTTTTGTTTTACTTACGTAAACATTAAATGAATGATGTCGCCAACGAGTCCATTGTGGCCGTAAATTGGATTCATTTGCGTTTCACATATGGTTCTTAATAAACAGGGTTTTCCAAAAAATCCTCGGCTAAAAAATTAAATTAACTTTTGTGGGGAGAAAATTTTTGAGTAAAAAAAAAAAAGAAAACTTACTGCAACATTATTTCTTCAATGTATGTATAAAGTTTTTTTCTTGTTACTGCTCGAGCTTTTCTAATTTCTGTATGATATGGACCCAATGCAAGTTCTGTAGCATTTGATGGTAGAATATAATTAGCTTCGTAATTAAAAGACATTGAAATCTCGTATTGAGGAAGATCTACAGGTAATGCCAAGGCAAGATAAATCTGTAAATTCAGTGATCAGTATTAATATTTATTCTGGAAAAAACAAAAAACAATATTTAGTAATACATACCCCCATGGCACTTCCGGAAGGAAAAAGAACATTTCTTTTTTCTCTAGAAATAATTTCTTTTCCGTGAATAATTGAAAAAAATAAAGTTATCACTGTTAATTTTATTTCCATTTTTTTTTTTTTTTGTCTCTACAACATGAACAAAAATCAAAGTGTAAATAAGATTTTTAAAAGTATAACTAACGGAAAAATAATTCAATAATTATTTATTTATTTATTAATTAGTATTGTTAGACCAAATTATTGCTTTTTTTTAACGGTTAATAATTAGATTTGTAATAAGAGGACTTTTTACAAAGTTTATATTTAAAATCAATAATCATTAATCAGTTCCTTTCTTTTTGTTTTATTTTGTTTTTTTTTTTTTTGTAAATCATGAAAATTTTTACAAGTTATATTTTATTATTTTTATGTGTAATAATAATTCAGGATTCGAATGAAAAAAAAATTAAAAACAGGAAGAAAAGGTATCTCCTCACGTATCCAAATCCAGGTAGTAAAGTTCAAGTGAGTTTTTTTTTTGTCACATTTTTAACTTGAATTTTCGTATAAATAAATTTTTACATCTTATTAAAATATATATAATAAAAAAAAATTTTTATAGTTGATTATAGGTACGGGAGTACCCATACCATTGCAAAACCATGCCATAACTATGGGATGGGTAGTAAAGGCTAAATATTTGCTACCCGTAAATGCATCTGACTATACTCAACCGTACATTGAATTTCAAAAACGTTCTCTGGATAAAAAAGCGACAAGATACGATTATTATAAAATATTTGAATATGCAGCTGAAAGGTATTTAACCTTAAAATTTTTATTTAAATTTTTCCATTATTTAATCAATAATAATAATAATAATTAAATATAGTTTTGGTGGGGGAGGAAAAGAATGCATGCTTCGGAGTATATGTGAAGCATCTAAAATACCATTTAAAGCTTCTAATTTAATCGGACAAATATTACAAGTTTTTTTATTGTGAGTTTATTAATTATTTAATTTTAATACAATATATTTTGTCTTTTAGTACATAATAATAATAATAAAAGTATTTTTAGGCCTTCGTCCACGGATGAAATGCCATCTTCAAGAACGGATATGGATTATCATACGGCCGAAAGATTGGGAAAAGAAAATAATGTCGATTGTAAAATTATTTATCCATCTTGTTCTTTGACTCTAACGGATTATTTGACCAAAATTGTTTAAAAATAATTTATTTATTTATAAAAGTAACATTTTCTTAATCTTTAATTATTGAATGATTTTTTAAATAAACATATAAAAATTTTTCAATATACTCTTTTTATGTATTTTTTGCCCCTTTCAAATTAATAAACAATAAATGACATATAAAATAACTTAAAATGATATTTAATAATATATATTATTTATATAATATATTATTAATTTAAATAATATATACTAAAGAAAAACTTATTTTTTATGTGGTTTTAAAAAAGTTTCGGATGTTATTTCGCATAAAATTTGTTTAAGGCAAGCGGAAATTTCATCATGACGTCCATCATCATACCTTAACACAAAATAAATTTAAATAAATAAATTAATTTTATATTTTTCTCATTGATATGTAAATTATTTACCTATAAAATCCATTAAGTAAAAATTTAAATAATGAAAATTGTTTATCATTACGAGATTGTGAATTAAATTGTTTTGTATCACCAAGAGGTAAATTAGAATTATGTTGAAGTGCTAATATAACACCTGCCACATTATTTTTTATGTCACTTTCAGCGGATAATCCAGCGGTTATCTGGAACAAAATTAAAAACATAATTTCCTCCCTTTCTTCCTCCTTAATTTTCTTTAAAATTAAACAACGAGAAAAAAAAATTTTAACTTACTTGAAAAACGCTATTTGGTGAATATGACAGAAAACTTCTTTTTAATCTTTCATAATTTTTTTTATCAAAAAATTCAAAATCTACAATTAAATAATATTATAAATAAAAAAACAAAATAAAGACAAAATTTAAAAAATAAATTTTTTTTTTTTTTACCATTTTCAAATCCCATTGTAAAATTTAATAAAATAATTTTGTACATAAAAAGTAAAAAAAAATTCATTTTTGTTTCATTTAACTTCCAGCAGATCATTATATTTCTGTCATAAATTATTTTCAATATCTATATTTATTTAACGGAAATAAAAATTTTTTTTATTCGTATTTAATAAAAAATTATTAATAAAAAAGTCAAATATTTGACATAAATTACGAAAGGAAAAAAAAAAAAAAAAAAAGAACGTTAGATTTGTAATAACGGTAAAAAAAAAAAAAATTCAAATTAAATAATCACGATTTAAAACGAACCTCAAATTAATTTCATGTTAAACAAATTTCAGTCTCTTCAATAACTTTTGTACATATTTTACAAGAATATTTTAAATGGAAAAATTTTTTTTTTACGTTAGTTTTAGTTTGGTTTTTATTATTACAAAATCAGGTGGATTAAGTTTGACTTCATCATCGAATAACGAATATAATGAAAAAGAAGAACCTGGATCCTTAATTTTATCTAGAAAACGAAGATATGTTGTTTTTCCAGAAGGCAGCACTCTTTCCGTAAGTATTCGTCATGTATTAATGTATTCTCATTACTTTTGAATACGACTTGAGTTTTTTTAATATCCTAAATAATTATAATTTGACATATTGACTTTATAATTGATATAACTTATTTTAAATTTAATTTGAAGGTAGCCGCATGCGTTTCACCAACAGCATTGACTGGAGCTGGAGCCATATTTACAAGCGGAATAGCCTGGGCTTTATCATACGATCTTCCAAATGAAACGATACACACTAAACATCATCATCATCATCAACAACATTACATAAAACATGAATATATGATTCACAGGCAAAAAAGAGACCTTTTTGTTCGAATGGAAAAGCTTATAGATAGGTAGGAAGTAAATAATATATGATAAATAAAAGGGGAAAACAATTTATAATGTTTAGAACCTTTTTTTCTCAAATTGCTGAACATTTTGTTTTTTTTTTGTTCATACAGATCAGGTTTCGATGGGAAAAGTTGCGTTTTAAAAACAATTTGCGAAACTGCTCAAAAAATAACATCTCGTGAAGGAATTTTAGAAGAAATTTTACGCATTATTTTTACGTAAGACATATAATAATTATTATTATTATTAACTTTAATTACTTTATGTGTAATTAAATAACTTTAAAACAAAATCAATTAATAAATTGCAATTTCAGGTATACAACGAAAACATTTTCAACTAATAATGAAATCACATCAGATTTTTACGGATTGGCTCAAAAAGCAGGAGAAAATAATGAAAATTGTAACAAATTATTTCCGTGTCCTGTTAGTTTATTGCAATTAGGATTAAATGTAGGCAAATATTGAAGTTAATATTTATAACTTATTTAAATTACACATTTTTTTAAAAAAAATAATTATTTATTATATATTTGAAAATCAATCATATGTGAATTTTCCGATTTGCATGCCGGAAAAGGGCTCTCATTCAAAATAAATTTTTTATACAAACAATCGTCAATAAATTTATTAAATAAAATTACAATAAATGAATTTGTTTATTTATTAATATTAATTTTTTCGCCATATTTCAATAGCATAGCTTTTTTCCTTTTTTCAACTAATCTTGTTAAATTTGCATCCAATTTTTTTATATTGCTTGCCAGGTTGAAATATATATTTAAACTCTCTCTTGCTTTTATCTGAGACCAATGTTTGCTTACGACAAAATTATCAATTATTTGTTTCATAAATTCTATTTTAGCCTTTGAAAGTGCTCCTTGTTCTTTTTTTTTGGCTTTATTATTTTAATAAAAAAAAATTTAATTTAAATTAAAAATAAAAATTTAAAAAAAAAAAAAAAAC
The DNA here is from genome assembly GCF_000006295.1 of Pediculus humanus corporis. Taxonomy (NCBI): domain Eukaryota; kingdom Metazoa; phylum Arthropoda; class Insecta; order Psocodea; family Pediculidae; genus Pediculus; species Pediculus humanus. Next base: position 474,192 of record NW_002987227.1, on the reverse strand, counting down.
TCATCATTTAAACAAATTATTATTACCAATTAAAAAGTATTCAGTATCTTTACCAATCAAACAATGTTTTGGAATTCTTACGACATTTAAAAACAATGCAGTTAAAGCTTTTTCCCTTAATATTTTTTTTTCTTCTTCGTTTTGATAATATAAAGCGAAAAATAAATTTTTAATTGCCGTTTCAGTGAGTATTGTAAATAGGTAATATTTTGAAAAGTTAATAGTTTTTTGCTTAACAAAAAAACTTGTTCTATGTCCCGTGTATATTTTACTAAAATCCCCTTTTTTCATTATCCATTTTCTTTTTATTTTATTATCAATTATATTACTTTTTTTTGTAGTACGATCATCCGAATGGAAAGTGAAATGATTTTTCAAATGATAAATATCACTTTGTTTATTTTTCGTAACTATATATTTTAAATATTTAGTTATGCTGTATTTATTAATTAACGGTTTTTCATTGACTATTTGATAAAAAAAAAGTACGATCGCTATGAAAATATTAATTAACATAATTGTTATAAGGCTGACGAAAAAGAAAAAATAAACAACCGTTACAAACCAAGGACAAAGGAAAAACAATTGAAAATCAAATGTATCATCTAATGCAACGGAACGTCCAATAATTGAAGACATGGCAAGGAAATAATTGCTAAATTCGAAATCGTATGTAATTAATGTTAAAAAAAAAAACGAAGTAAATGAAAATGTTAAAATAAAAACGAAGTCCAATAAAAATCCAATATGACGGTAACAATGAGTTAAAGCCGAATAAATTCTAAAAAACATAACTCTATAAGATAAAAGACGAAATAATTTGAATGAAGCCAAACAAACCTGAAAAATAATAATTTTTTTATATTAATTTGAAAAAAAATTAATTAATAAATCATTATGTTTTTTTTTTTTTTTTTACCAATGCTGCTTCGGCGTAACTGGTCCATTTGTACCAAGCAGCGGCATAAATAAAACTAACAAAAACATTATTGCTTGATTTATCTAATATTTCAACTAAATTATTAACGTAATGACTCCTCAAAAAAATCGATACCACACTAAATAATCCACAAAAAATAATGAATAAATTTAATACAGCAAAAGTCCTGTCGACAAAAAAAAAAAAAAAAAAAACAATTAATTTACAAAAAATTATTATTATTATTAAATACTTTTTGAAAATTATTATTATACTTTTTTAAATAAACTTTTATTGAGGTTCTGTACACTCGAACACCTTCTCGACATAAAAGACAAAAAATAAGTAATAGAAATAAAACTGACATAAAAAGATAAATAATTTCGAAATTACGATCTGTAAATAAAAAAACGCATGGATCTATCTGAAATGTAACAAAAAAAAAAAAAAAATTTTAACATTTAGTTTCTTTTTTTTTTTAATTACAATAGTTAAATAAAAAATGATAAAAACCTGATAACTAGGTATTAAATATCCAGTCGCTGATTTTTCCACAATTAAAGTAACCACAACGAAAATATTTGTATTCACACAATACGTTGTAAATTCAATAAAAATCTAAAGAAATGTAAAAAAAAAATTTATAAAATAATGTAAACCAAAAGAAAAAAAAAAAAAAAAATTTTTTTTGTTTACCACTCTCGTTTGTATGTCGATCCATTGAAGATTATGCATGTAATCTATTATTAATTGAGAATCGTTGAAATTTTTGGCTAAATTTAATACATATCCACCACTTGAATAATATGAAAATTGTGAAAAAATCGGAAGAGTATACGTTTCTAATCCCGTTTGATAATACCATGGAGATACTTTTAAATCATTTAAATCTTTTTTAGGAAATAAAGCCCATCTAATAGTAAAATTTCCTTTTTCTTGATTGAACATTGTTAATTCTTGAGCACATTTTTTGTTTCTACTTTTTATATATTTTGATTCAGTGCAAGTTTCTATTTTTTTACGTATAGAATATAAAGGAAAATAAATGATGATCGAGTTTTATGGTAGCAAAAAAAAAAGAAAAGTCAATTATAAAAAACAAACCGGTGGTTGCTCTTAATTGTCTCAATCTTGGAATTCCTATTAGTTTTATTGCTGGATCCATTGTCCAACTTCTTTGAAACACGGTTGTATTATTTGAATAACCATAACTTTCATAGTCACTGGGACTCATATTATCTCTTTCAAGTTTTTCACGTTGGGTATGATTTATCAATAACGCAGGGAGAAGAGATTCTTTTAAATAAACCACTAATCTGAATATTACGTGAATATAATCAAGTTAATTATTTAAATAAGTTTCAAGTTTTTTTTTTTACTCACGAGTTATAGGTCTTGATTTTTGTAAAAGGCAAAGAATTTGTATAGTATGAGTGAACCACCAAGTTTTTTGTAACGTCGTAACTAAAATACCCCGTGGCAGCTCTATTATATAAAACCAAATAACAAACTATCAACATAAATATCATGTATACTAAAAGGTCGGCCGACAAATTACGAACTTCAATATTATATTTAACATCATCCAACCGATCCTGTAACAACAACAACAAAATCTATTTTAGTTTTATTTTAACAAATGACAATACACAAATTTAAATGTTTATTTTTGAAAAAAAAATTCATGTATATTTTACCACTAATCTCCAAAGAGGAGTAGGTCTGTAAAGGTTTCTATTGACTTTTCTGTTTTTTTTTACATCATGCAATTTTTGCGGGTTTTCCGGATTAAAAAGATATAATGAATAAACTCTTCTATAATCAAGTGTAGGCCTCCTCTGAAAAAAAAAAAAAAAAATTACATACATATGTTTATTACTTAAAAAATATATTTATAATATAGTGTGACTTTTTTTTAAGTATTAAAGCTGTTACCTTAAAAAAAATTGAATCTATTATTATTATAACTGCAATACGAAACGGAGTAAATATAAAAAAGCCGAGAAAAAACGATGTCAGTATTCCTGTCAGCCATAAATATGATTTTATCATTCCAAAAGACATGCCATAACGAATGAGAATCACGCTGGATGCCATAGTTACGCTTATAACGAGTAACCTAAAAATATAATTTTTTTTTTTTTTTTTAATTTCTTTTTAATTTTATTAAATTTAAATATTTTAAAATAAAAATAATTACCATCCGATGTATTTACAAGAATGAGGAAACCAATATCTTCCTTCTTTTCTTAATCCAATAAAATCCGAATCAATTAATGGATGCTGTCGATCTAGAATTAAATAATATAAAATTTAAGTGAGAAAACAAAAGCGTTGCCAATT
>NW_002987227.1:466453-470146 GCF_000006295.1 Pediculus humanus corporis | reverse complement strand
ATAATTGTTTTATTGATTATTAAGATCTACAAATCAAGGTAACAAAACTTTAAGTTTATTTTACTTTTAAAAACTCTGTCTTTTTTTTTTGTTAATTTTGTTTATGAGGCTAAAAAATAGTTTTAATTAAGTTCGCGTTAATTTGTTCAATTGGTTTTTTTTTTTATCATCAATATTACGTTTAATACGTATGTAAATCTAGACTTATAAAATTTTTAAAGAAAACAATAACCATATACGCGGCGTTCTGAAACTTAACATCAAATATTTTAAAATTTAGTGTTATAAATATTAATATATAAAAGTAAAATACAGTTTAACATTCTAATTATTTGTGTTGTGATAATTTATTAAGTGAAGGTAAGTTTAACATATTTTTATACGTGTTTTATGTAGTATTTCGTTTGTTTTTTGAGGACTTAGTTTTCACAAAAAATGAAATATGTAGTTAAGTAATTTAATTTAATTGTAATATTTAATACTATTTTATTACCTAATATAATATTATTTAATATTTTTCAATTTATCACTTATTTAATTAATTTTTTGAAACTTATTTAGTTCCATATTTAAATGTTCAAGCAAAACAAATTATTCCCAAAATAAATATAAAGATAAAGATAGTCAAATTCAAAAACATTAAATTGTGGAATTTAATCAAGTTTTTAAAAACTAAACCTATTTTATACTGTATAAAACTTTAGTAAAGTAGAAGTTTTCAGATTAATAAATATTACTAGTAAAGAATTCAAAGATAAATTAATATATTATTTTTATCTTTTTATTAAAAATCTAAACTAAATGATATTAAATTTTTTATTATTTCAGAAAAATGGATATGACTTTTCTTTTTAAGGCTTATGTAAAAACCATCAAAACTAAAAATCGAGCTTTCGGTCATGTAGCAGATAATGATCGAAACAGGATCTTATATGAAAAACCACCTAAACAAGAGTTTACTGTTAAAACAAAAGAAGTTATTCAGCAAATCACAAAGCTTTTTGAATTTCTTACAGAACATCAAAGATCTTATTTAAATTTTTCAAATCATTTACTCGGACTTCCAGAAATGTCAGATTCAGAAAGAGACAAAATTGATGCAGGTGCTCAAAAAGTTATTAATATGTGTTCCAGTATAATTAAAGAACTTGGTCAAGAAATATTAGAAAAAAATAAAACAGGTACTCAAGTTTTTGAGCACCAAAAGACTGTAGTTTTACTTATGGAACAATATTTAAAAGAAATTTTTAAATTTTATTCTGAACTGAGAGCAATTCGAGTTCAACACTCTTTGCAATTAAAAAACTTAAATAGAATTGATTTGAATAAATCAGTAAAAGGTGATAACCAAATAACATCACCAGACCCCAATTCAAATTTAGAAAAAATTGATTATAATAATGAAACAAATTCATTACTTTCCAAAGAAAATAAACTATCAACTGAGGAACTTCAAATTTTTGAACAGGAAAATAATGAACTTTTTAATGAACTTAGTAATTTGACAGATGAAGTACAACAAATAGAAAGAAAAGTAACAAAAATAGCTGAGCTGCAAGAAATTTTTTCAGAAAAAGTTTTGCAACAAGATAAAGATATGGATTTAATTTCTACAATGATAGTTGGTACCACTGAAAATGTAAAAGATGCAAATGACCAAATCAGGCAGGCCATTCAAAGAAATGCCGGTCTTAGAGTTTGGGTCTTATTTTTTTTACTTGTTATGTCATTTTCTTTACTATTTCTTGATTGGTATAATGATTAGTACGTAATACATTTAGAAAAAAATAAATTAACATTTTTAAAAAATTTTAATTTTTGTCTTTTTTTAAATTGTTGTCAATTACTAAATTTCACCCAAAATATATTCCAAATGAAAAAAAATTGTTCATTCGGTTAAATAACGTTACCTCCCAATAATTCTGTCTTAAGTAATTTCAGTAATGTTTTAAATGCAATATTTTTGTTTAAGTCATAAATTAAATAATTAAATTTTTAATTAAAAAAATTAATTTTTTTCTTTGTTGTTTTTAATTTGTCTAACAGGGCTGTCTGTTAATTCTAAACAATTTTTCAAACTATTTTCAAATTTACAAAAATCATTAACTTCTTCATCAAATCTTGTAAAATTTGTTATTGTTTTTGTGTTAGAAAGTTGTGAAGTTGTTTCCAATTTATTATTATCTTCATCTTCTTTAACAATCAAACTTACGGGCGTTTCAAATATGCATGTATATTTTTTACGAGGTAAAGATTCCAATTTGCTATTTTTAATTTTCATCATTTCTTTGGTTACTTCTATACTTTCATACCTAACTGTTTGCAGTCTATAAATCCCGTCATCGCCGCGGATATACTAAAAATTAAAAAAATTTCTAATATAATAGTAAATATGATAAATTCAATTGATAAAATCTTTTAACTTTTTTTTTTTTTACAATATTATAAATATGCATATACAAACTTAAATCTTGAATGTCCAGAAGCCCATCTATAACTGTGTTCTTTTTTAAGGTGAACAGTTAAATGAGATCCTCTTTTATATTTATTTGAACATATGTGACAGTGATAAAGAAAAATGTCATTTTTTGAATGATTTTTGGCATAATGTTCTTTTAATACGCTTTTGCTTCTGCAACTATAATCGCAATCCTCTTGCTCGCACACCCAAAAATTTTCCGAGCAGTGAGTTAATTGATGATTTTCTAAATCTCTTTGCGTTTTCGACCTAGAAAAAACAAACACAATCAACATTAAATTTTTTCTTATTTATTGAATACAAAACAATTAAATGCTGTATATATACTAACCTGTGTTCGCAAAAATTACACAAAAAAGGTTTTAGATCCAAGTGACGATACCTTATATGCAGAGCTAAAGTACTTTGAAAAGGACAAGTCATGTCACACATGGGACATTTAAATAAATTTATATGAAGTCTTATGTGATCCCTTAACGTTCTTTCCGTCGCAAAATTTTTCCTACAGTGAGAACATTTAAATTTTTTTTCTAAAAAAATATAAAAATAAAATACATTAGAAAATAGGAAAATAGTAAAAAAAAAAAAAAATGATAAAGTTTTCTTACCATTGTTTATCATCTGCCTTTTACAGTGATCGTAAAATTTAGTTTTATTAGAAAACTGAGTCCCACAAACAGGGCAGCCAACTAATTTTTCTTGAGTGTGAGTTCTGACGTGCTCTCTTAACTTATGGCAATCGTTGAAAATTTTATTACAATCTTGAAAAAGAAAAAAAAAAATGAACGTAGTTAATTTAATTTAACAAAAAAAAAATATATATATATAAATTTAAGTAAATGTTTACCTCTCCATTCGCAAACAATTTTTTTAGATTTTGATGATCCTCTCATTGGCAATACGTGAACGTGACATTGAACGTGATTTAAAAAATTTTGAAAATTATTTGATTCATGAGTGCAATCGTTCCATTCACATTTCGATTCTATAGCCATAACCGGAAGTAAATTTCTTCCAGCATAATCTAAAGTACATTGAGGAAGATTCAATTCTTTCATGATACTCGATCCGATGGCTTTAATTCTTGTATGATAAGAATGATAATTTATGTGTCTCACTATTATTTTCCAATCTTTTGCATCGAATCCACACGAATCCCACAGACAGCAATAAAGAATCCCTAAATTTATTACATTTATTCATTTAAATAATAA
>NW_002987227.1:461458-466208 GCF_000006295.1 Pediculus humanus corporis | reverse complement strand
GAATAGTCGATTTTACCCCTAAAAAAAAAAAAAAAACTTTTTTACTTTTATTTATTTATTTTTTTTTTTCATCGTTCACCGAATTAAATTTTACAAATTACATTTTTTCCAGGGTGAATTTGAAAGTCAATATACATTTTAATAATTATAATAAATGTGACAATCATATAAAAAGCTTCGATATCAATTTTTGGAAGATTAAATAGATAAAACGTGGAAAATTGTTAACATTTCCATGTTGTCTTTCGAGCTTTTAATTAAAATAAAAGAACAAGATCGAAATTTTAAACTCTGACATTAAACGTTGTGATAAAAAGAGAAGATGATTTATAATATAAGGATAAAAATCATTGAAAAGTATTTAAAAAAATAAATAAATAAATAAATGAAGAACGTTAAAATATATCTAAATGGGAAAAAAGAGTACATTGAAAAAAACTAATGGGATATCGAACAAAACATTATTTAAAAAAAAAGGCCTGAATGTTATTTATTGTAAAATATGCAATAAGCTCATTAGATCGAAATATTACTTAAAATTTCACATGGCAGTTCATACAAAGGAAAAAAATTATTTATGTGGACTTTGTAATAAAAATTATCAACAAAAATGGAATTTAATAACTCATATGGCTAGAGTGCATTCGAAAAAAAAACCATTTAAATGCAACGATTGTAACAAAGAATTTGGATATTCTTCTCATTTTAAAAAACACGTTAAAAAACATTTTCTTGATAAAATTAACATTCCGGAATACATTAAAAAAATTATATTAAATCCTTATAAATGTCAGTATTGTAATAAAATTTTTGAAACTAAATATCGATTGAAAATTCATGTTGAAATACATAATACAACAACTGACTAAAAAATCATTTTCGCCGCATTTAAAAATTTGTATATATGTTCACATGATGGAAAAGATTTCTTTTTTTTTCATAAATTTAATTTTAGAAAGAGGTAATATATTAATTTTTTTCTTTTAAGTTAAAGTTTTAAATAAATCATACTTATTTTTACTTTTTTATTTTTAGCATATACATAAAGTATAATATTGTATATATAGAGAGAGAGAAATAAACAAAAAATAAAATAAAGTAAAAAAATCTAAAATTTTTGGATTCATTTGACCGGAAGTTAATAATAAACAATTATTTGTCTCAGTTTAAATATTGAATTAAAAAGTGAGGAAAAATTATGCAGGAAAAACCAGAAATAACGACAAAGAGTTAAAATGAATAATAATAATAATAACTACAAAATAAAATTGACTAAACATATAGAAAAAAAAAAAAAAATTAATTGGCCTTTTTTAATTCAGCTACAAAAATGATAGAAAAATTTTCAAAGGTTGAAAAAAAAAAAAAACAGTTGAGTACAAAGATGGCAAAAATTTTAAGTAAAATAAAAAATATGAAAATAAAAATTTATTTTACTTACCAATCATTATCTTGTGAATATGAAGATTTTATATGTCTTTCATATTGATCCTCCAACCAACCATTTATTCTGTTTTCGGAAATTTTTTTTTCATTTGTATTGTCACAATCACTTATGCAATTATCAACTTTTGTCTTCTTCATACTTTGTAACCTGAAATAAAAATTTTTCATTTTAGATTAATGCAGTTGATGGGTAAATACCTGAAATGTTTTTACAGAAATTTTTCTGCCAATGTTCCAACAATATTTGCTCTTTCTTCTGGTAAGGCATATTTTTTAAAAATAAATTTAAAAACATGAGTTTATTAACGTAAGTCTTACAATTTCATATCTATCAGGTCAAGGGAAATGTGGTGTGGCAGTGATTCGGGTATCTGGACCCAATGCCCGAGAAGCCATTTTAAAAATGACTAAATGCAAGGAATTGCCTAAACCTAGAATGGCGAGCCTTCAATTAATAAGAGATCCTCAAACTCTAGAAGAACTTGATAAAGGCTTGATTTTGTGGTTTCCAGGTATATTTTTATTTGGATCATACAAATTAAAATATGTACAAAATAAACAACATTTTGCTTTTTATAAGAGCCCAAAAGTTTTACTGGTGAAGATTCGTGTGAATTTCAAATTCATGGAGGACCAGCCGTAATCGAATCCGTTTTAACGGCGTTATCAAAGCTGTCAAATTTTCGAATGGCCGAACCAGGTGATTTTACAAAACGTGCTTTTCACGCTGGTAAATTGGATTTGGTAGAAGTTGAAGGCTTAGGAGATTTGATTCATGCTGAAACTAATCTTCAAAGAAAACAAGCTCTGTATCAAATGGAAGGTAATTTGAGCAAACTGTATAAAACGTGGAGAGCTAACCTTTTAAAGGTAAATTCAGAAATAAATTAATATGAAATGTGTTTTCGCCCGAGGTATCATATGTACTATTTCAGAATTTGGCTCACGTGGAAGCTTACATAGATTTTAGCGAAGATGAGAATATTGAAAATGACATTATTGAGAACGTTCATAAAAATTTGACTGTTTTGAAAAATGAAATAGAAAATCATTTATCAGATGGCAGAAAAGGTGAAAGATTACGTGATGGAATAAAAACTGCTATTATAGGAGAGCCTAATGCTGGGAAAAGCAGTTTATTAAATATTTTATGTAAATATCTTTCGTTTATGAATTTCTAAATGTGTAGAGATTAGTTTTTTGTAAATTTAAAAACAATTTTTGAAAATATTTTAGGCCAGAAACCAGCTGCAATTGTAACTCCAATACCTGGAACTACTAGAGATACTATATCAGTTCACCTAAATTTATGTGGGTTTCCACTCACATTAGTAGATACAGCTGGCTTAAGATCAAATGCCACTGATATTGTAGAACAAGAAGGAATTTCAAGAACCAAAAAAGTCACAGGACAATCAGATATACTTTTACTAATTATTGATGCAAAAATGTTGATGTCACATTTTCAAACCACATCAAGTTTACATAAACCTGATATACTAAGTGTAATTAAAGCTCACATCAAAAATTTAGATTTGAAAACTGACTGCAATATAACTCTTGAATCATTAATGAAGAACAATTTACAAAAATGTATTTTTGTATTAAATAAAATTGACTTACTAAATAATGAAGAAAAAGAAGTGTTTCAAGCATTTATGAAAGAAAATAATTTTACATTTAGTCTTATTTCTTGTAAAACAGAAGAAGGAGTTAATCAACTTTTACAAAGTATGGCTAAAACAATGCAACATGTGTAAGTAAAAATTTAATTCCTTTTAACTAATTAATTAAAGTCCGTTTTTTTATGTATTTTTATTTGTTGGCGCTATTTACAAATATTGAATTGCTTTTTATATTTTTTGAAATATTATGTTTTATATTGATACAGATGTGGAAATCCAACTAGAGAAAATCCTGTTTTAACTAATAGTAGACATAGATACCATTTGACTGAATCGTTAAAATATTTAAATGAATATTTTAAATTTGCTGATACCGACATAACCTTATCTGCACAAAAATTGAGACTGAGCCTTCGACATATTGGTAAAATTATGGGAATAGTTAGTACAGAAGAAGTGTTAGATATAATTTTAAAGATTTTTGTATTGGAAAATGAACTTACCTAATAAATAATTTTTTTCATTAGAAATTAAAGTTTTTCTTTTTAAATTACAAACACTAGTTACAATTCCTTTTTTCACAGACAACAAGTCTAAATTTATATGAGCAAATTACTTGCATTTGCTACGGTAAAGAAATATAAAATTTTTTATTGAAATTCAAATAACGATACTACAATAATTGCGAAATCTTGTTAATGAAACGTATTAAAGATATTATTTTTATTTTTTTTGTAGCTGGAATAACCTAAAAATGTTAATAAATTCAAGCTTAATTTCATTTAGTGTATCATAAAATTTATTTATTCTTGAGACTCGGTTAAAAATACCACAAGTAAAATTATTTGTTGAACAGTTAAATTAATTCATTAAAATATTACGTTTTTTAGATAAATGTTACTTACAAATAGTAATTTCATTAAAAATGCTTGCACCGTTCATTTTCGAAAAAAAAATTTTTTTTTGCAACAGTTTTTAAGGTACTTTACTGACCGGCAAATTCAAGTACCACATTATTTATTTTTCAATTCTGGTTTGGATAAAGAAGACAAGATAAGTCTTATAACTGGTATCAAAGTCATTGATGATTTTATAACTAATGAGGAAGAAAATTCATTGCTGCTCGAGTTAAATTCTCATTTAAAAAGAATGAGATATGAAACCGGTCATTGGGATAACGCTATAAAAGACTTTAGGGAAACTGAAAAATCAGAATGGAATCCAAACAATTTTAAGATAATAGAAAGAGTTAAAAATTTTGTTTTTGAAAATCAAGTGGTTCCTATTAAACAAGTTCATGTTTTAGATTTGAAGGAAACTGGAGTTATTTTACCCCATATAGATAGTATTAAATTTTGTGGTTCAACTATTGCAGGGTTAAGTTTACTCTCTGATTCTGTAATGAGATTAGTTCATAGCAAAGATAAAAAAAAAATTGTCGATGTACTTCTTAAACGTTGTTCTTTATATATTATGACAGGTGATGCAAGATATAATTACACTCATGAAATTTTAGGAAATGATAATTCAAAGTTTGGAGACAAAATTATTAAGAAAGGCAGAAGAATATCTGTTATTTGTAGGAATGAGCCATAAAGTAATTCTTTTAGCAAAAAATATCTGGTTTTATTTATAACAAAACTATATGATTTATTTGGAAAGCTAAGCTTAAAAAAAAT
>NW_002987227.1:434419-461128 GCF_000006295.1 Pediculus humanus corporis | reverse complement strand
ATAAAACAAGTAATACATTAAAAATATCAAATTGAGTAGTTTTTGTAAAAAAAGATTGTATTTCTTACCTCATATATAACTTCCTTTTAAAAAAAAAAAAATAGCAAATTCATAAATTAAAATTGTAGTGCCAATATAGTTTATTTTATGATTATTTATAAATAAACAATAGAATTTATTAATTAACACTTAATTAAAAAATTTTTTTTAATATTTCTGAATTTATTTAGTAATTAAAAAAAAACACAGTTAACATTTATATTAGGGAGCAAAAAAAAAAAAAGTTTTCTGAAATATATAATTAAATTATGCTGGAAGAAGGCCTTTTTCCTTTTGATATTTATAATGCAACTCTTTGCAATCAATTTCTGATATGTTTACCCATCCTGTTTCTTTAATATGATAAACTGAAAGAAACACAATAACAATATAATAAGTATATATGTGCTTACATAATAAATTTACTGCATATCAAGTATTTTGAAAAAATTACCTCTAATTATTCCACCAGAGTATGCATCCCTATAAGTAGCATGATAAATGGATCTTTGAGCTAAGTCATAGGCTTCTTTATCTTCTAAATCCCATTTATAGCCTGTATCTAATACACCAAAAGCATAAATTGATCCACTTCCTACAGAAAACACATTGCCACTTGTTCTTGTTCCGTCATCACTCACATAATACAAGGAAGCTCCCTAAAAATTATTTCAATTAAAACTACGAACTTGAAAAACTTTTTTTTTTGTTATCAATAAATAAAATAAAAACTTACTCTTTTATCCCAGCCAGCTATCATCATACCCATGCTTAAACCCATTCCTTTGTAGTTGTACACCATGTTAGTCATTAATTTGCTAGCTGCTGCTACAGATATTCTTTCATGATTTCTCAATTCAAACATTCTGCACTGCTTAGCTAAAACCCTATCCCAATAGACACAATCTGCAGCTCCACCGGCCAGTGTCCCCAACAGGTAATTGTTAATTTCAACAATTTTTTTCATGGTTTGTGATCCTATATAAAAATTCAAAAAAATTAAAAAGTAATAACTAATTTTTAATGGTTTAGATAGTATAGAAAATTAAACTTACCTATGCATTGACCTCCAGTTGCTCTCGAATCAACAGCAAGAATAACTCCATTTTTAAATCTAAACCCCAATGTTGTGGTTCCATGATCAATATCAATTTTCAATCCTTTTTGTCTAAGTTCGTGAAGTTTTTGATTTGGCTGTAAAAAAAAAAAAAAAAAAAAAAAATTATTATTAGTGATTTGAATTTTAAAAACAATATAATTTCAAATATAATTCTATACAATGAAAAATTTTAATAATGACACAGCATAAAAAACTTAGTTTTATATAATGTGTCATGTATAAAATGTAATTTTCAAATACCTACATTTTCATACGGCGGAACAGATAAACACATTTGATTGTAGAAATTTCCGCATCCTTTTCTTTGAATTTCATTCTCTTCAATATCACCAAATTTATAATTAGGCAATCCGGCTAAACTGTCTAACGCCATTTTAAATTAAACACAACTTGTAAATCTAGTATATCCTTTATGTTGTATATACACTTGTTTAAAAAAATCGTGGCAGTAGTGAAATGTAATATTTTTCAACAGTATTTATTTTTTCTTTTTAAATTTTGAATTCAAATTATATTTTAAAAAAAAATTAGTTTAATTCATGTCTTGTTTTTATTTCACAGAATTATTATTTATTTAGTGTATATCGGCATAATGCTTAATTTTTAAATATTTCGTCAAAAAGAATGTTTGATTTATTTTTCCTGAGGTTGATACCTATTTAATGTATGTTTATATAAAAATTATGTTTTATTGGAATAATATATGTTTTTTTTTAAAAACACAATCAATACCTTTAAATTTCAAATCTTAAAAAGGCATATTGTACGAACTTCAGTTTACGTATGAAAAATCTTTTTTTTTTTTTTTTTATTGTCAAAAAAAGCAAAATTAAGTTTTTACTTGATAAAAATTTAAAAAAATTTTTAAATCAAACCAAGGAGCTATACAACAAACTTATTTAAAATTTTAAAAATATATTATATATTTTATTTTAGTTTATTTTATTACAATTTAAAATTATCAAACTGTTATGATCTTAATGATAAAAACTGATGAAAAACATCAAGAATATGAGGGTCTAAATCAGAAGTGAATAATAATGTCTCAAGTGTTGAACTGTACTTCTGAACTTGTTCATGATGCTAAAAATTTTAAAATATTTTTTTTTATTAAGTAAAATAAATTCAAATAAAAATCAATTATCCTGGTCTTCTTACCATCATAAAAACTTGTTGAAGTCTTCCTATTGTCCATCTGTACCAATGTGTGTCAAAATCTTTACCATCTGTATCACAACGAACTAAGTGCTCAGACAAATTCAAATAATCTCTTTTAAAAAAAAAATAATAATAAAATTTTTATTTAATTTAAAATAACATAAAACTCATGAGTAAGTAATGACTAACTTACCTGAAATATAATAAGAAATAAATTTTTTTGATCTGCTTGAGCCGCTTCTAATTTTTCTTCCATTCTATCCACCATTTCTTCTGTAGGTTTTTCCTTTTCGTCATTATTTTTATTTTCATTATCACTATCTGAATCGCTTTCTCCTCTTCCGAGTCGTTCACGAGCATCACTCAATTCTCTGGATACTCTAGTCACATGTTTATTCATTTTTTTTATTGTCAAATGAAGTATTTCCCATAAGTACATTCTAAAATTACAAAATTATTAATCAGGTCTTTTCTAATTCCAATAAAAATCAAATAAAAAACTAATAGTAAAAAAAAAAAATAACCTTGTAAATTCTTTACTCATTTCTTTAGAAAATATCCAATTGGCAACAGCAGAACATTCAATTATTTGAGTTTTTAACATTTTTTCAACCAAAACGCAAATCATTTGAGGATGTTGATGCCAAACTTCGTATAAATTTCTCAGAATACAAATTTGAGCTTCTTCCGATTCTCCTAAAATCTATAATTAATATTATTTATTAATTTTTGTATTAGTATATAATTTTGAAAAATAAAATATTAAAATGATTTTAAACATTATAAACAACTTATTATGTCTTTGTTAATTTTTTTTTTAATTTTTCTTTTTCAGGTATTTAAATTACCTTGAAAACATGGTGAAATTTACTGATGGCTGCAAAAGAATGGGAAAAACTTTTGGATCCTAAGAAGAATAAAGTTTGAACGAAAACTTCTATTTTAAGAGGATTAAATCTCGTGTCACCGCTTTCATCTTCTGTATCAGGATTTGGCAATTCCTTTAATAATCCAATAATTTCTTCAGGAGCGCATTTGGCTCTGATTTTAGCTATTATTTGATTCGCAACATTAGAACCTGGAAGGTGTCCTAATTAAAAAAAAAAAAAAAAAATTAATAGTTAATAAAAAATTGAAATAAGAATTTATACAAGTTTTTTTTTTAATCGTTTCACTCTTGGAAAATACTCGATAATGAAAAATTATTTATATTTAATATAATAAAAAATTCAAAAAGAAATTATATTTTATATATATATATATATCCATTATATTAAGGAATATGTTAATAGTGAGAAAATATCTCATGTCCCAAAAAATTTTTACAATTATATAATTTTCCGGTTGAAAGACCTAGGAAAAAAAAAAAAAAAAAACTAAAATAACTCCTAACAAACAATTAATATTATCATTGTTAATATGAAATTATCTAAAATTATCTTTTTTTTTTTCTTTTTTTAAATATAAAAGTTTAAATGTATTGTTCAAATTTTATTAAATATTATTTCATAGAATTAATATTATTTTTTTATTGTGAATGCAGATTTGAATAAGTTAAATAAAAACTTGTGAGAAAGTATTTATACAATTATGTAAAAAGTTAAAAAATTAGGCATTCTTACAAAAAAAAAAAAAAAGAATAATAATTCAGTTAAAATATTATTGAACTATAGTGAGCAAGACTCTTACGGTTTAGAAAAAAATTCATAAGTAAAATTAAGTTAAAATTTTATAATTATAAAATGAAGATTTTTCGTAAAAAAACAATTATTTTAATTTTATTTGTAAGTAAAATAATTTTTTTTTTTTCAAATTTCTTATCGATTTCAATTAGAATATCTTCACTTAATACTTTAATTAAAAATATTATAAATATATATATGAATTACTTCAAGCAGTAAAGACGTTATGCCCAGCTTAATAACTAATAATACAGTTTTTTTTAATTTCTTGTAATTCATGATTTATTATTATATTTTAGATTGTTACCAAAACACAAAGCATCGAAGAAGAAAGCAAAAAATTTTCAACAGATATTTCAATTGGGACTTTTAGCAAACCGAAAATTGAAAAAGTTGAATATTATACGCAACAACCGTTAAAGGCTCTCGGTAGCGTAGAAAGACAGGAAAAAGTAAACTTTATTTTACATTTGTTGCCTCCAAGGAGAAAGGCTCGAGATTATTGGTCTCAACATTTACAAAGTTTAAATTTATTATTTCTCAACGAACATGGTTCAATGAAACAAGAATCCCTTACACATGAATATACATCATTACCACGTTTTAATACGGAATCGAGGCCGCCGACACAAGAAATATATTTTCCTTTAAAAAAACCCATCAGAGCATCCGTTATTAAATTAGAAACAACTAAAGGAAAAATAAACGAAGACAATTACATTAGTTATCGTCATATTCCAAATCGTTTTTCCTACGCAGAAACCATTTTAAATTATGCTTTGCTGGAAAAATTTAAAAATTTTTATAAAAGTGACACTAATTTAAATTCTACGCCAAAATCATTTAATACTTATGAAAACTCAGACGTAATGTCTGATAGAAAAGAAACTAAAATAAATATATTTGATGAATCGTCAAAGTTTAAGAAAAATGAAGGTTCGCATGAATTTAAATATTGGAAAGATTCAAACATTGATGCGACAGAAAAGAAGATATCAAACAATTCGGAAAATTTATACAGAAAAGAAAAAATATTTTTTATAAGTCGTGATACAGATGGTGAAAATAAATCTGATTTTGATACTAGTATTGAATGGAGTAATAAAAAAACCATAAATTTTAAAGAAATAAAAAAGCAACCGAATACAAATGATACAAGTTTAAAATATAATTTAAAGGAATCACAGGAAAATGGCGTATTGACGTACCCTTATATTATTTCCAGTAACGAGAAAAATAATTCGAATATAAACAATAATATTATGTTTGATTTAAACAGCAATAAGTCCGAAAGTGTAAAATTTAATGAAACAATCACAAATAAAACTCAAACGGTGGCCGACGAAACAGGAGAAGATAAAAATTACTGTAGTCTTTTACTTTCTGCATTGATGGAAACAGCTAAAATCAAAAACTGCGAATCACAACAATCTGAATTTGCATCACAAAAAAATACTGAAATTTATAAAAAAATTCCTGACGATGCGGAAAACATAGAAACATCCCAGTACAAATTAAACAACTCATCGACTTTGAAAAATTTTAAAGTGGAAAACTCTGAAAAAATACTTAATAAAGAATCCGATTTAAATTTTACGACTCCGGTAGTTAGAAAAAAAATAACGAAAAAAAAAATTTCCAAAAACTCTCAATCAAATAGACGAAAACTTAAAAAGAAAACTAAAATATCAAAATTTGTTAACCAACAAATGACAACTGAAAATAACATTCAAAATCAATGATATCTTCGATATTTTTAAATTAATACATATTTCAGGTATTTGAACATGTGGGGATATTCAATAAATTATTTAGTAATGTAAAAAAAAACAAAAAAAAAAAATACAAAAAAACTTGACAAATATTAATTTCACCACCAATTATTTGTATTTTTTTTTGTTTTTTTTTTTAAAATTTTAAAATAAAATCTTACCTGCTTCGTCTAAAGTGTATTTGTAACAAATTTCAGGTTTTGGCGGTAATAAATTTTCAAATGGCTCTGCAACCATATCCTTGATTCTTTGATAATAAGAAAGTCTTAAGGCTTTGTGTAGAGTTTCTTGAACAAATTTAGGTTTAGGATGATCGGATTCCAGCGTAAGACATTCAGACCAATCTTCCCAACTCCATCGAAATTGAAAATTACTTAAATGATATGAAAACCAAGAAACCAACCTGTAAATTGAAAAAAAAACATTTTTAATAATGAGAAAAAAAAAAAAAATTAAATATATGTTTTTTTTTAATACTTACCTATCGAAACAGGAAGTGTTCATCATGTCAATTCTCATAAATAAAATTTCAGTCGCCTGTGCCAAAACCTGGGGCATTGTACTAGGCTGCAATTTACACAATTCTATCAAAATTGAACCATAACATATTTCAAGGTATCTAGGATTCGGCATGTGAAAAATTTCACCAAATATAACTTCGACGATACAATAATCCAGTGGGATTTTTGATTTGTATGGAAAATTCAACAGATGTGCAGCACTGAAAAAATATTTTACAAAAATTTTATTAGACATGAGATTTATAATTCTAAAACTTTACAAGTCTCACTAAAATGAATATGAATTATAATAAATTTATATGTATAAAAAAGTTTATACAAAAATAAACAATATTCTAAGATACCATAAATTATTTTAGACTTTCTTTCGATCATCTGTAAAAATAAATTTAATAATAAAAAATTTTAATTTTATTTAAGATCATATTTTTCAAATATATTGAATTTAAAGTTTAAGTTTTTTATAGCAGACACTATAGTATCTTTACCTTTTTGAAATTGGTGGTGTTTAATGATTTAAAGAATTATCTACTTTTAGAATATGTATGAAAATGTTTTGAATGGCAAAATGTAATTATAAAACATAATAAAAATTTTAAAGACAAATTAAATAACAGTTAAAATTACCATTCTTTTCTTTCTAGATGGAACATTTCAATAATTTGATGAAGATGTTCTTCAATTAAAAACCTTTCTATAGAGTGAGATCCTGGTAATATAGGGCCCTGAAAAAAAAATTATGATTTTTAAATATTTTGTAGCTATTAAAATTAAATGCATGTCAAGTATAATTAAACACTTACTTCAGGACAATCAGTATAATCAAACATTCTAAATATCACTGATGGCATTGGATATATGTAACTTTCATGATGTGGGGGCGGCAATATGTTAGGCAGATTATGTTGAAGTGCCTCACTCAAAGCACTATCAAATGCCAAGTAAGGTCTTGGAATGTGTTTTTCTTGCCAATTATCTTGCCTTAACTTGCATATTTGAGCCCATAAACAATCCAAATACTGAAAATCATATTTAATAACATTTTAATTTTTATTCATTTTGTTTATAACAAAAAACTTAAATTTTTAATTGAAAGACTTAGAAAATTAAACAAGTAAATTTCCATTTTATAAAAATTACAAATAGAGAAGAAATAATATAATGCTATAAGAGTAAAAAAAACAAAAAAAATGGTTACCTCTTCTTGTGGATGAGGGTTATCAATACTCCACACCCTCAGAGCCCTCACATGTTTTTTTGCCTTTTTCCTAAAAATACCTGTATGGTAAGAAGTAAGTTATCAAGAGCTTGTTCTTTTTTTTCATACAATTCTCTTCCAATCCATGGTAATGTACATAAAACTGCATATATGTACCAGTCTTTTCGAACCTAAAATTATTATTAAATTATAAGGTAATAAATATTATACAGACATTTTAATAATGAAAAATTAAGTTCTTATATGTATAAATTTTTAAAATACCTGAGGAACTCCCTCTTCCATAGAAGCTTCTACCATATTTGACAATAACTGAATTAATGATCCAGCTGCGATGACATGGCAGTTAACTAAATCGGCTAAAAATCTTAAAGAATATCTTGCTGAGTCCCATCTACAACCTTTCAATGATTCTTTGAAATTTCTAACCAGATATTCTACAAACTGAAAAATAAAAAAAAAAATTAGGAAAACTATAAAGTTCAAAAAAATTTGAAAATATAACAAAATTTTACTTAATAAGAAAAGTTGAGCTTACTTCACCGCCAAAGTTGTAGTTTTTAACATTTAACAAACCCACCAATGTGGTATAAATGGTACATTTTTCTGGCATTTTAATAGCACAATCTGTTAATATTCGAAGTATTTTATTTCTGAAACTTGCCAAATCTGCTTCTAAAACACTAGCTAATCCTTCTAAATTACTCTCTAGAGAAGAAGTACTCTGAAAAATAAAAAATGCAAATTAAATGTAACATTGGTATAAGTAAAACTTTACATTGAATGAAACTTAAATTTACAAAAAGTGTAATATATATATATTATATTATTATATGTATATATAAAGTATAAAAAATTAAAAACAAAAAAAACTTTGAATTACGAAAAAATGATTGATTTTCGAAAAATTGAAATAAAATTAATATTTTAATAAAATAGTTTTAATTAATGAATAGTAGAAACGAAATAAGTTTTTAGAAATATAAATATAAAATACATACTTTTTCTCCCACACGAAGGATTAGAGACTCTAGCCGATCTTCAATTTCTTGGTTTTCTGACAATCGTCGTCGTTTTCGGTAGGCTCTGTCTAAAAAATAAAAGATGGAAAAAGAAAATTATTAATTTATTAAATTTAATAATCTCCATATTAAATTTTAATTAATATTTTATAAAACAAGTATTTAATATTAAACACAAAAACCAAAATAACTTTATATATTTTTATTTTACGTAAAAAATAAGAAGTAAAAGAATAGTTAATTATAATAAAACTATTATTTACTTACCATAGTTCTCATCTTCTTCATGAGGTCTTCTTCTAGACATTTGGAAGATAGTAAAAAATAAAAAATAAAAACTTTAAGTAAAGTAACGCCTGAGAAGGAATAATTAAACCGAAGCTCCATATATCATAGAGTATTATTAATTTTTATCTAATTCCCCGAAAAAAAGGAAATTTAGATAAAAATTAGTATACACTAAGTGAGAATCTTTTTAAATCGGCTGTTATATAAGTTTTATGAGTTGTAATGTCAGTTATGTAAACTTATAAATATAATTTTAAAAAATTAAAACTGATGAAAATTTCTTTTTAAAAAGAAACATACGGACGGCATTTTTTTAAAATATATTCTAAATTATTAACTTACACAATTATGTTTATCAGTACTCATAAACTTAAATAAATAAAATTTAAAATAACAGAAAAAAAAATATAAATTTTTTTTTTGCAAGATGCTAATGGAAAAAAGCAAAAGTAAATGTATTTATTTAAGTTTTAAAATTCGATATTTTTTGATTAACTGCAGTATAATGATTAACATATTTTTTTTTAAATGGGTCAATTAAAACTTTGCATTCTTATGATAGATAAACAAGGACAAATGTTAATTATGAAACTGAAGGTTTCAAGAAAGAGAACTTTTTTAAATAATAATAATAATGTTACGAAAAAAATGTAAAAGTTAATATGAAATTATATATTTAAGAAATAAAATATTTATTAATGAAAAAATTCTACATTAAAAATAATAGCTTTTTATGATCAATCATTTTAAATACAATTTAACACAAAAGAAAATTAAATAATCTGAAATATAAATTTAAAATGATCATACATAGATATAAAATCTATGAAATCTTAAACCAAAATTTATGGAATAAACAGCTATAGTATTTCTTGCCAGACTTAAAAATTTTCAGTCATAAAATAATAGATTTGCAATTCCATTTGTATTGTTTGTATTCATAATTCAGATTCATCAATGTCTAAAAACCAAAAAAAGTATAAAAAAAAAAAAAGATATGAAAAAAACCTGAATTCAATCAATATATAAAAATAATTTTTTTGCAAAACTCCTATTTTCGATTTGCAATGTCAATAGTGTAGTTTATATCAATTTTCTTATGATCTGGCAAAACGTACAACTAATTTTTTTGCCGTTTGTGAGTGACACCAATTTTTTTTTTTTTTTTTTTTTTTTTTTAACCTTCTCTGGGACTCCTTCTTCTCTCAAGAGGTTAATCAAATATGCTATCACGCATTTTGTTAAAACTTGAAACCGCACTTGGACAATTTCAAACAGACAACTTTTCAACCATGGCTCTTGATCGATAGAATCCATTTTGTATGAAATGTTTCAATGTACTCTAAGTTAATACCTAAGATTTAAAAACAAATTTACAATATTGAATGTAATACAACAAAGCATTATGTCAAAAAAGGCCAAAATAATTTAAAAATTACCAAAATTTTTCGCAACGCCAACAGGACTGTATTCTTTACCAAAATCGTCTTTTTTATTATCATTTACAAACAAAATATCTTTTTGACCAATGAGAAGAGTAACAAGCAAATTAGAATGACAATTTTGGAATTCACTTTGCTTGCTAAAGTAATGACAACATTCAACAATTTGAAAAAAATTCCTAAATGAATAAAAGAATCAATTTATTTAACTTGAAAAAAAAAAAAGTTTTACTGCAGTAAATTATTTTTAAATATTAATCTTACCATGCTTCTTTATCTTTTTTCTTTGGATATTTAATAAGTGGCAATGACATTCTTTCTTGTGATTTTTGAGCTCTTAAAGACCGATTTCCGTGTTGAAATTGAGACTCCAACCACCTGATTGTTTCACGTGCCCTCCCACTATCTCGTTTACATTCATCCAAATGAGACAAAACTGTAATCAATATTAATATAAATTAAATGATAAAACATTTTATTTTTGAAATGCTTAATTTTTTGTATACCAATGTATTTTAATGTAAAAATAAAAAATAAAAAAATTTTTGTTAAAGAGCTTACCCACTGTTGGAATGATAACAATAAACTGTCTAGAACCAACAAGTTGTTTGACCAAAACAATATGCTCAATGAGAGCCTCCGAGTCCACCACTAAATATGGTGAAAAATTTCCAGCTTTCCTTCGAACTCTGCTTTCTAAATCTCTTACCTCTGCTTTAAGCCAAAGTTGACCCATGTTTTTCATTAATTGGCCTTTTTTAGAAGTATTGCAGTTTTGTCGTTTACTTAACTATAATTTCAAACAAAACATTGTTTAAAACAATTTTACAAATTGATTGAGAATTTGAATATGCTTTCAAAAACTTACTATTTCAAGTGATGTATTTTCTATCTTCCCGTTTTGACCAACAACGTAAAACGTTTTGCTACGTTTATTAAAGTGTATACCAGTTTCTTCAATTTTTGTCAGATAATGACCAAATTCCGTGATTTTAGATAAACGCAAAATATTTTCTTCCACGCTACTAATGCGATTTAGTTTATATAATTTCCAATTAAGTTTTTCATGTACTCCTTTAAACATATTCAAACCCCTTGTAACAATGTCTTCACTTAAAGGGATAGTATCTTCTGTTTGAGTGAT
Source organism: Pediculus humanus corporis (assembly GCF_000006295.1). Lineage (NCBI taxonomy): Eukaryota > Metazoa > Arthropoda > Insecta > Psocodea > Pediculidae > Pediculus > Pediculus humanus. The sequence goes on along the minus strand of NW_002987227.1, from coordinate 449,721 downwards.
CAGTTTGCTCCATTCTATGAACAACAAAAAAAAAAAAAAACAATAATTAATAATAATAATTTTTTAATACAAGAATTAAAGAAACTAAAACTAATAAAAATAATTAAAATAAAAAAAAAATTATATATATATATATTAAATTTTACCTTTTGAAAATAAATCTTCTTCAAATGCAATCAAGTTCAAAAACGTAGCCAATTTTCCAAGTAAAGTTTTCGAACTCTTACTAAAAGCTTTAATTTTTTCAGCATCGCTGTGAAACCAATCACAATAAATTTTTATAGACTTTAAAATTTCTTGTCGAGATAAAAATTGTAAAAATTTATTTGTATCAATTTGTTTTAAGTTTAAATTATTTGACGAATCATCAGTGTTATTCGACGTATTTCCTGAAAAATTTATTAATTAAAACATTTTTTGTAAGTAAATCATTTAAAAATTATTTTTTCCAAAAAAAAAAAATATTTAACTTATTATTTAATAGGTTGGAGTTACTATTAGATTAAATAAAATAAATATATATTACCAGTTTCATTTTTATTATCAATTGCAGAAGGGAGCGAATGGCCATTTGGTGTATTACTTTCCACAGTTTTATAATCAAAAGTAAAATCCCCTCTGTTATTTTCATTTATCTTGTTGTCATTGTGAACATCATTTATTATTGTAAATAAACTTTTGGTTCTGTCTTTTTCATTAGACATTTTTATACTGTTGAGATCGTTGATTCCATTCTTTGAAATTTCTTTTACACTTGATTGGTTTTTATTTGTTATTAACAAAGAATTCATTTCTGATTTTTGTTTATCATTTTCTTTCACAATTTCTTTACCGACTCCATTAATATTTCCTTCTTTTTCATTTATTTTGTTTTTTTTTTCTTTTATTTTTTGATCAATAATTAATAAAGTTTCATCCAAATCCTCACTTTCGGAAGAAATCATTTCGTCAGAGTCTGAACCTCCAGAAAAATATTCATCATCAGTGCTACTATCATTTAGAGTAATATCACTGTCACTATAATTTGATTCACATGAACTAACGGGACGCACCCGTTTTCTTCTTTTAAGTTGGTTTTTTCTTTTTAAAATAGTTTTTTCTGTAGAGGTATCAGGCGGTTTAGAAAACTCGACAACAATACTACTGTTTTTTCCAACTTCCGAGTCATATTTTATTTGTCTTAAATTTAAAATTTTAGGGATATTCATATTCACGTTCTCGTGTAATAGATTTTCAAACTTTTCATTCTTTAATTTTTTTACACAGTTATCATTTTGATTTATTTGCAATTGAGATTCGCAAGATGAAGTTTTTTTTGAATCTTTTAAAGTAACTTCAGAACCAAATCGTAAGAAAAAATTTTGAAAACGTTCAATTATATGCTGTAATAATTGAGAAAGCATAGCTAAACACATGGCTATAATTGCAGAGGTTTGAGTTGAATCTGAAATTAAAAAAAAAATTTTTTTTATTATTTAATTAATAAAAATAAGATTGTAACAATAAAAAAAAAATACATACCTTTTTTTTGCAATTTATCTGCACAAATTAGAACAAGAATTGTCATTTTTAATATTATATCAGAATTAATATATTCTGGATGCTCTGTGGTTCGATCTTTAAAAGGAGTTAAATTGACCAATTCTAATTCATTATGATCAAATGTTGAAAAACTAACGCTTTCTTCTCTTAAACAATATTGAAGTTCTTGCAACATTTCATGACATGCATTGTGTAAACCACTGTCAATTGTTTTGTCAAAATACCATATATCAAAAAGAAATATAAATTTCATGATAAGTTTCTGTAATGCTGGGGCTGGATTTGGAAGAAATGGCTCTAATTGCATGAGCTCCAAGTTTTTTTCTATAGCTTTCTTTAAATTCCCTTCAGCTCCATGAAATGGCTCAAGACATGTCATGCTGTGCATAAAAATTTTAGTTTAAAACAATATATATAATATTTAATCAAAATAATATAGTCAAATATCAATTTTCCTTTTGTAGTAAAAAATTATGCTAACAAAAAAATATGAAAGCTTGTAAAATTTATTTAGAGTATTTTTAATGAAAGTTAATTTTACTTGCAACATTTTTCAAAAATTATACTTTTTTTTTTTTACAGTTTTTTATACCTACCATCTAGTATAATTATACACTGCATCTAAATTGTAATTTTTGCAACTTGCAAGAGTTCCAAGTTGGTTAAAAGGCCTGCCGCTATTTGGATTCATGAAAGCAGCTTGTAAATAATATCTCTCTGCTGTACCACTGTCCCATAGTGGATATAAATCAAGTAAGTATCTGTTTAAATCTCCCAAATAAATCAAACATCTATAGCAAGATTCCTCAGCCCACTTTACAAGATTTTCATCAGTCATTTTATTTACAGTAGTAGTTTTTCCTATATAAAAAAAAAAAAAAATATAATAACTGTTACAATAAGTTAAAAATAACGAATGAAAAGTTATTAATACCTTTTTGTAATCCTAAGGCACTCATATCTAAAGAAAAATCAATAACTCCTTGAAAACTAAGCTTGTAGTCTGTTTGTAATTTAAATAAAATATGCTGATAATGTCCTATTCCAGACATTAATAAGCCTTGTACATATTCAATGTCATCAGATGTCCAAGAATCATTCTACAAAATATAAATAAAATCATAATTAATAACACTATATAAATTTTTTTAAAAACTTACAGTAAGAAGTACTTTTTTACTTTTCTCAAACGTTTAGCAGTGGAGAATAAGTCATGATATCCTTTTCTCCATAATAATTCCTCTCCTTTTTTCCCATAACCCAAAGGATCTGCTAAAATTAGCTTGTAACAAAGATCATGAAGTTTTATTCTTAGTGTTACTGTGCAAGGCAGAAAAAGATTAAAAACGGTCTTGGATCTTCCTCTAACATCATCTAGTTGTTGCACAACTTCGGTAAGAGACCTGAAAAAGTAATAATAATGTTAATAAATTAATAATAAAATTATACTTATTCAAATTACCAGAAGTTATTAGAGACCATAAAAGTAAACATACACTATGACATATTTTTAATTCTAAATATAGATTGTTATTATAATTTAAAATAATTTTAACTTGTTTTATTATTCTTGAATAAGAAATTGAACCAACATGTGGTAAAAACCAAGGTTTCTAATTTTAAGAGCGATAATAATTTCTTTTAAAATTATCTAATTAATATAATTTCATTCGACAAAATAAGTAACAAGAAAAATTAAAAATACTAAAGAGTATTTAGTTTATAAAATAAGAACAAATCCCACCAAAATTTTATTTTAGGAATTAAAATTTTTCATCATTTACCAAGGTCATAATAATTTATGAGTATATTATTACTATACCTGTAAATTCGCCTTACAAGCTCATTTTTTTCGTTACCAACATCCGAAATCGGGATATATGATTTCTTCATTTTTTCAACTCATTTTTCCGTAATTTACCGTAAAATTTTAGTCATTTACCATAATAATTAGGTAAATAAGAATTTTTTTCCTGATAAACTTCGCACTTCATTTTTTGGTCAAGTGCATTCAGAAACTTCAATTTAATACCACGTTGAATAAATTCTAAAGTATATTTTCTTCTAAACCAAAGCGGTGGTTTCTTATCGTAGTAAACATTTCCACGCCACAAATTGTAAAAAAATCAAGTTAGCATGGGCAGTAAAAATTTCATAAATGAAATTAAGAGTATTTAAAATTTAAAAAATTGCTGAGATTTAATAACTATTAAATTAATAAAGTAATTGAACTGTTATGCTTGACTGAAAGAATATTAATCAAATCTGTAGCAAATAATTTTTCGGTTGTCAATTTAAGACAAAAATTATACTTTCATCTGAACACTTGATTAAAAATCAAAGCCATTCATATTAATTGTTTTTTTTTGTTAAATTTACATTTTTATGTAATTTTTAATTTCAAATGCAGTCAGAATATTTCCGTTAATTGACAAGTTTTACCAACATTATCGTTAAATAACTACTCATGTGATTTCAACATGTTTAATATTTATCAAGTATTTATTGCGTTAAGAACTCACTAGTCTACTCTATCAACATCAAAAATATAGTTTTTGTTTCTAACACACCATTACCTTTTTGATCTAATTCAAACATACTATTCCAGAAAAAATTAAATTGCATTTTAACTTTGTTTAAAAAATAATGACATTACTAATTTCCTATAACTGTGATGTCTTTTTTTCACTACCACAGCTAACTACATGATTTACTTAAGGGCTATACAATTTATTTTAACGATACTAATGTTTAACCTTAGTAAAATAAAACAATTCATCAGGAAAGAAAATTTAAAATAAGGAATTCGTGTTGGTAATTAAAAATTAAGAATTAATTTCAGTTGGTATTTGATCAAAAATTATGAAAAAAAAAAAAAGCTAAGATACTAAAAAAGGGTTTTAAGATAATAAAATATGGTTATTAATTTAACTTGGATTTTTTAAAGGAATCATTTAATTTAATAACCAAATAATAAAGAAATACAAAGTTGTTTCTGTTATTCCCTCATCATTTTTTCTTTCTGTCTTGCTAATTTCTTTTTAGAAATTTTCTTTTTAGTAGGTTCTTCATGAGTCGGTTTAGCAATTACTTCTTCCTTTTCAGTTAAAAATACTTCAATATGACATGGTGAACTCATATAAGCTAAAACAAAAAAAAAAGATTTTATATAAAAACTCAAATCAAAGGTTTTAATTTTAAAGCACACCTTATTTAACTCACTTAAAAACAACTTGAACTTTTTTAAAAAATATTAAATTAAATAAAAAAAAAATCTTACGATTAATCCTTCCGTGAGCTCTATACGTCCTACGACGTAAACATGGGGCACGATTTACTTGAATATGATCAATTACCAAACGATCAATGTCCAACCCACTGTAATCAGCGTTAGATTCAGCATTTTTAAGTAATTGAAGTAAAAATTCGGCTGATTTCTTAGGCCACCTTCCTTGGGTAGTTTTCCATTGCTTAGCTTGAGCACATCTTCCAACCCCACCATTAAACCTTCTAAAGGGTACACATTCTTTGTGTTCAATTACATTTTTAAGGTATTTAACAGCTCTCCTTAAAGTCATTTTTTTTATGGCTTGAGCTGTTTCTCTCGTGTTCTAAACCAATAGAAAAATGTTAAGATAAGATAAAAAACGTCTTTATAAAGTTTGTAAAAAAAAAAAAAAAAAACAAAGATGCAATAATGAGTTTATATTATACTAACCTTAAAATGAACACGGAGATTTGAACCTCTAGCTTTACAAGATTTGGTCGCATTATCAGGTTCCCTAGCATAGCGCCCCATTAGGAACCCTAAAATAAAAAGTATTTCGTTAAATAATAATAAAAATTACATTTAATAGGAATTTATAAATAATTTTTCAAAAACATTATTATACATCACAAGAAAGGATTTCTGAGATTAAAATTCACATACTTTAGAACTGTACAAGTCCAAAATAATAATTACTAAAATGGCCTCCGATCGTGTAAGCAGAATAATATGTGACACTATATTTTTAAGAAAAAAAAAAAATTTTTTTTTTACTCTAAGCTTAAAACGGAAAAAAGTTTGGGTCTTATCAGGTTTTTGAGAATTATTAATTCATAAAATTATTTAACTCGAAACAGTAGCTTCCATCAGATTTGATTTCAGTAAATTTATTCATTAAATGAGTTTTAAAATTTTAAGTTTTTTATTTGTTCAATTTTTTTTTAATTATTTGTGCTAATTAAATAATTTTAGCTAATCAACTGTTCATGTTTTAAAACTTGTTAAGTGATCAATCGTATTTTTAAGTTTTATGTTCATAAACAATTCTTTTTTGAAAATCTATTATACTTTTTTTTATTTATTTTTGTAAAATAAAATGGTGTTTGAGGCTTTGGTAGTGGAGTTATTAAATAAAATTTTAAAACAGTATATTCAAAATTTGGATACTTCTCAGCTTAAAATAGGTATATGGGGAGGTAAGTGACAGGATTTTGTTAAAATAATTTTTGCAAATTCATGATTTTTTTAAAATTTGACAAGTTTTTACATTTTTAAATATAGGTAATAAATACAATTTGTAATTTATACTTGAAATTATAATGTGGTTTAAATATTTGTAGGTGATGTAGTTTTGAATAATTTAAAAATCAAAACCACACTTTTTGATGACTTAGGCTTACCTATAAAAGTGAAATGGGGAATATTAGGAAAATTTTCTATGAAAATTCCTTGGAAAAATGTGTATTCATCTAATGTTGTGGTGGAGATTGAAGAATTGTTAATGATAATAGTTCCATTTAATGAATATAAATATGACCCTGTTAAAGAAGAAAAATGGGCAAATGATAGAAAACAGGCAAAACTCAGAGCTGTTGAAGAAGCTAGAAAACGTGAATTAGAAAATGGTAATGAATCACTTTAAAAACTTTGCATTATTTTTACAAGAGACTTTAACGATTATTATTAGGTGAATTATTATAAGTTGAAGTTAAGGAACTTGAATACATTTATTATTCCTGCAATATGTTTATCATATAGGATTTAAGCTTAATTTTTAAAACCTGTGTCTTACAGGGGAAAAAATTTTTTTTTTAAAATTTCTTTAGGGCTCTTGGTTCACAGTAAATTTATTTTTTTCTTTTGCAGATTCAGTTAATCAAAATGATGGATTTATGGAAAAATTGTTAACACAAATTGTTAAAAATTTACAAATTATAATTCGAAATATTCATATAAGATATGAAGACCAAACTACTAATCCAAGTTTTCCTTTTAGTATTGGTTTGACAATGTCAGATTTGTCAGTTACAACTTGTATTGATCCGAGTGAAACTGAAGCTTTATTAGAAAATTACAACATTATTTATAAGGCACAGTTTAAATTTTAATTATTTCAACATTTTTATATAGTTTTCATTTTCTGATTTGTCTTTATATTAAAAATTTAGTTTTTCTAAATTTTGTTTGTTTAAAACTAATAATAATTTTGAAGGAAATCAACTTTCGATTATTACATTCACTTGTTTCCAATGTTTCAGTTTAATTAAATTATTGTTACTTTTAAATTTACTATAAAAATTCTTTACACAGGAATTAAATTTATAATGTCTTCTCATAGGAAAATTTTTATTACAGAAAATTCACTTAGATGGATTTGCTATATATTGGAATACAAACTCTGATATGTTTTCTGATTATGGTGATATTGATTTAATCAATGCTCTACTTGACAGTATCCCAAAAAATAATTACAAACCAGAAGGATATTTTTATGGTAAATATTTGCATTTTCTTATTCAAAATTATAATTTCAATTAAAAAACCATAAAATGTACATTAATTATTTATTAGACTTATTTAAATAATATAATATCTAAATTGATATATTTCTAAACTACACATTGTATTGTAAAAGTTTAAATTGAAAAGTGCATAAAAAAATTATGAAAATATTTTTAGTTTTTGGACCATTGTCCGCATCCGCCTCTTTACAGTTAAATCCAAGGCCAGAAATAGATGGATCTGATTTTCAAATTCCAAAACTTTTGGCAAAGATACACTTAAAAGAAATTGATTTAGGTAAATACTATGATTATTTTTTGTAATTTTTTAATTTTATCTCAATAATAATATATTTTAAAGCATTAAACCACAGGCAGTTTAACGATGCATTGATTTATGCGCAAAATTATCAGAGACTCTCTGCTGGTGCAAAATATAGAAAGTACAGGCCGGTAGGGATTACTGTCATAGGGCATGCTAAAGAATGGTAAATTATTTGCATATAAATTATTTGCCAAAAAATTATAAATTTTTGGCTTTATTATATTTTATATTAGGTGGATGTTTGCCTACAATGGTGTTGCGGAAGATATAAGACGCCGAAAGCGCGAATGGTCATGGGTTTACATTCAGAAACATAGAATGATGTGCCGAAAATATTCTAGTTTGTATGAATTGAAGCTGAATTCTAAAAAAATTTCATTATCTATTGCCGAAGAATTACAAAATTTGGAAAGAGAATTGAACCTTTTTAATATACTTTTATTAAGAGAACAGGCTTATGTACAAATAGCAAGAAGTAATATAGAAAAAAGTAGTAGTAAAACCTCAGAAAACAGTGGTTGGTTTTCTGGTTGGTTTGGATATAATTCAAATATAAAATCTAATGTTCATGAAAATGACCTAGGTGATATATATATATATATATTTAAAATACTTGCTAATTAAGCCTTAACGAGTTATAAAATTACATTTATATTATTTTTATAGTTAAAAAATTTGAAAGTGTCATGACATCAAATGAAAAAGCAAAATTGTACAAAGCTATTGGATATAATGAAAGTGATCCTCTTCCTAATTACCCAGCAGAGTATGTTGAAATTGAATTTTTATTTCAACTTGATGAAATCAAGGCGACCGTTTCGGAACAACAATTTCCTTCTTGTTTTCAACTAATGTCCTTTTCTTTAAAAACTATAAATATGAGATTTGAGCGGAGACCATCTGCGTACGGAATGAAGTAAGTTTTTAATGTATGGGTTTGACATCAACTAACCTTTAAAAAAAATTACTCTTGGAGCGAATAATTGTACGAATTATTATAAATTATAAATTTATATCAAAATTCAGATTTGAAATGTCCATTGGAAAATTAGAAGCTTTAGGAATACAGAATGAAAATGATAAAACATTTCCGAGATTGATTAAGTCAAATTGTGAGGAATCGGAAAATTTGGTTGACATTCTATACGAGTCCAAACCCCTTAATGGTGATTGTGACCAAAGAATACACGTGAATGCACTTCCTTTAAAAATAGTGTACCACGCTGACACTATAAATTCTGTTCGAGATGTTTTTTTTAATTTAATCGGAGACGAATTACAAAAGTAAAGTTGAATTTTTGCAATTTGAAAAAAAAAAAAATGTTTTTTAAGAACAAAGAATTTTCTAATACAAAATAATTTAGTGTTGTTACAGTGCCAACTTTGCCGGCTTTTCGAAGAATAACTGCAATGGGTCTTCAATATGCTATAGAAAAAAGAACCATTTTTGAAGTAAAAATTAATATAATGTCTTCTTACTTAATAATCCCTTATGGAGGTTATTATACCAAGTTAGTTTTTTTTTTTTTTTTTTTTTGTAGAAAATACTTCTGTAATAGCTTAGCTTTAATATTAGGTAATATTCATATTCAAATTATTTTTAATTTTTAGAAATAAAGAAATGTTGGTGATTATGTTTGGAAAATTAAATATTGAAACGGAAAAAACGGAAAAGCAAAGTGTTAGTGTTCAAAAATTATACCTTAAAGGAAATACAGAGCAAGAAATATTTTCCACCGTTTTGTCCGCAAGTTACACTAATTTTAAATGCAAATTAGTTGGTGTTCAGGTAGTTTTTCTATTTCATTTTTTTATACACAATTTAACACAGTTTAAATAGATATTCAAAATAGGAAGATAGAAAAAAGAAACTTTTGTTAAAAATTTTTTTAAACGTATCACTTTTCAAAAAAAATGATATTGTAAAACTTTCCCCCTTTACTTTCAGATTCTTCTTCAATTAGCTGGTGAAGATTGGATGGAAGCATCTAACATTAGCGAAAAATCTCCAATGCGTTTTTTAGAAACTTCTGATTTGGTTTTTATAATTAAAAAGTCACTGGTTACCGACGATCCTACCATACCGAAAATAATATGCGAAGGTCAATTACCATCTTTAATTTTTAACTTTTCTGAAGATCGTTTTGTAGCTTTTGCCGAATTAATATTTTCCATTCCCATGAAAAAAAAAGAGGATGAAATTCCCTTAAAGGTAAAAAAAAAAAAAAATTGCTTTTTTCAACATTGAGGCAAATATATATACATAAATTATTTTAATTTTCATTATATTAAATTTAGATATCAACAGCTGTAAGCGCATGGTCTCTGCATTCTTTTACTGCCCAATTTGAAAATAAATTTGCGAATATCGCTGAAAGGCTTCCGATTTCAAATTCAATTTATGAGCAAGGAATTGATTTTTTTCTAAATTTTGAAATGAAAGGTGAATGACATTTATAATATAATTTAATATAATTATGACTAACCTAACCCTAATGGTTTTTTTGTCACCCTTTATGCTCTAAAAAATTGTTTGTTTTGTTTATGTTCATGTGTGTTTTTACTTATCAAAATTTAAATGTGAAATAGGAAAACTTAAAAATTTTTGCAATATCGAGGATTTTAAAATTTTTGTTTAATTTCAGCATAAAAAAAAAAAAAAAATCAAATCAAGCTTTTTGATATCAAGTCAAAATAAAAATTTTCCAAATAAAAGACAAATAACGTCTGCTTGAAAACTTATTTTACGATTTTTTTCGATCGTATTTTGTACTTTTGAAATAATTAGCAACCTTAAATTGGATGGAATCGAATTTAATTTTTTTTTGAAAATTTCAGAACTATTGATTATTGTCTACAAAAACAAACAAACGTTAGCATCGAAATATAAAACAAGCCCAAAATCGAAAGAAGCTGAAGATAAATTTTTACAATTACGTGTAGTGAAATTGGAAACGGAATTAACGTGTAAAACATTTGAAATAATTAGCAACCTTAAATTGGGCGGAATAGAATTTCATCAGTATTGTAGAAATCAAGTAGTTCCCTTTGTTACTACTAAAGTTTTACAAAATGATTCTTATTTTTTCGAATCGGAGCACACTAATGTAAGTTACAGTTGAAAAAATTTTTTAACATATAATATTACATTATTTCTTAAAAATTTTACTTGTTTTTTTTTTTTCTAAATTTTTGTAGGTAAGCACAATGGCTCCAAATTTCCGAACCGAAAGAGAATCCATTGTGAATCGTATAGAATTACATATATCTCCCATAAATGTTGTTTTTCACAAAGAAGCACTTTTAGATCAATTATGGTTTTTTAATCATATTAAAAATCGTTTGAATGCAGTTCAAGAAAATTGTGGTCATTTCAAAATGGCGGATTCTGGTAAACCTAAAGAAACAAATACTTATTTACCATCTGAAAATTTCTCCGAAGGAAAAACATTGAACAAAGGTTTTTTATTACTTTTATTGAGTTTATAAAAATTAATTTTTTGTTGTTGTTGTTGTTGTACGTAATGTAATAAGCGTTTTTTTTTTTTTTTTTTTTAGGGAAAAAATTTAGAAAAAAACTTCCAAAAAAAGAAATAATCGATTTTTTTTTGATTGCGAAACTGGAAGAAATAAATTTATTGGTTGAATCTAAGAATCAGAGATTAGCCAAATTTTCTATTAGAGAAGGAAGTTTTGACGTAACGACTCAAAAATCGTACACAAACGTTGATTTTAAACTCTGCGAAATAATTCTTAAAGATTTAAATCCCGAAACAATACACACAAAAGTAAATTAACGTTCTTGTGCATAACTCTTCGTTTTTTAACTTGAACATTTTAATTTTTTTGTAAATTTTCTATAGATTGTAGAGTCATTAGAGAAACAGACATTTTTTACACGCATCACTATTTTTAATAGTGAATATTATGGTCAAAATGATTGTGTCGACATGTCATTGGAAGCTGAGTTTGGTGGTCTTCGATGTATTTTCTTACACGTATTCTTTTTAAGAATTCAGGCAAGTATTGTTATTGTTTATTTCACTCTGGTACTTTTTATTTAAATAAACTCTTTATATAGATTTTAACAATTGTTAATTTCGTAAAATTTAAGTGCGCTTTTTTTTTTTTTTTTTAGAATTTTTTATTAAATTTTCAAAAACAGTTTGAAAGACTAAAGGAAGGTGCTGCTGTTGCTGCACAACGAGCAAAAGAAAATGTAATGAAAGCATATCAAAATTCTTTAAAAATTTTTTTTGATGTTAAAATAACAGTAAGTTGTAATAAGTATTTAATTTTTAATTAAGTTTAAATGTTACTATCAATATTCACGATGGTATTCAAATTTCATTCAAATTTTGATAGATAATGATAAATTTGAAAAAAAAAAATTTTTTTAAATACTCTCGATTATTTATAATTATCAGGCACCTTTTATCGTGATACCCATTACATCGCAAAGCGTTGAAGCCTTGGTAATCGATTTAGGGGTTTTAACCCTTAAAAATCAAATTGCGGAACTTAATTATCCTCAGGAAGAAGATGTAAGCAAGAGACCCATTATTGACAACATGCGTTTTCAATTACAAAATTTAAAATTTTCTCGGTAATAATTTTTTATACTCAATTTATCTGAGTTTTTAATCGTATTTTTTTAATGCATTTTTTAAATGCATTTTAATTTTCAGTTGCATTCTTGATGTAGATTCACTCAAAGTGTTTAATGAAAAAATTTTCCTCACGCCCGTTTCATTTGAATTATCAATAAAAAGAAATTTGTCTACTTCGTGGTTTAAAGTTGTACCCGAATTCGAAATTTTAGCTCGTTTAGCTTCCATTAAGGTTTCATTATCTCACGATGATTTATGTAATATTGTCGACACATTGACAAATAACATGAACGAAGGATCGATTAAAAATTTAAGAGAAAACGTCAAAGTCAAAAGGTCTTTAATTTCGGAAGGTTTACCAAAAGAACGTGGAGTAGCTTGGGAAGAAGAAGAAGAAGTAAGCGAAATTATAACAGTAACCGAAGAAAGCACTAATTTTTATACTGTTGTCAAATTTGTATTTTTCATGGATAGTTTCATTTTTGACGCTTTGACCAGTGATTGTGATAAGGTTAGTATATATAAAATATTCTTGCATAAAAAAGCAATGAAACTATAAAATTAATAATTATAATAATAATAATAATAATAATTTTATTAATTAGTTGCAGTATGCTTATGTAGTTTAATTTATATAAATATTGTAAGTTTTAAAAGTAAAAAAAATTTTTTTTAGACTAGTTGTCCGGAAAGTGGTAAAAACATTGGGCTCGCAAGATTTGTTTTGGAAACTATTTCACTAAAAGGAAAAATGTTTTCAAATGGATCTGTCGATACCTCTTTGTTGTTAGTTAGCTGCGTATTGGACGACACGAGACCCGGTAACAAATAATTTATTAATTTTTAAATAAAAAAAATTTTTTTTTTAACGGCAAGTTTAAAAAAATATAACTAAAAACTCGTTTAAAAGAAATAAAAATGTTTGCAAATGCAATCATAAAAATAATCTTTTGAAAAAATATTATTATTTAAGGCAATAAGGATAGATTAACAAGACTTATGGAAAGTTCGGAATCTAATATGGACATCCGTGCAAATAAAAGTATGGTAGAAATATCTTACAAAAGTAAAGGAAATGATTCTTTTGGTATGTTATTCAATTTTTTTTGTAATATTTACATGTGAATTATTTACGATATAAAATTTAAATGTAATTAGAAGTAAACAAAAAAAAAAAAAATTAGGTTTATTCGATTTTATTAAAAATAATTTGATTTGTTTTGTTGCAAGTTTTTTTTACTTTAAAACAAATACTCAATTAACAATTTAATTTTTAGAATTTTTTTTTTTCCAACAATTTTTCAATAAGTTCAAGGACGTTTTTTTTTTATTAGGATATGATAATTTTTCATTTCAGTTGATATGAGAGTATTTAAATTTACATTGATATTGTCTATGGATTTTTTGCATAAACTCAAAGAATTTTTCACAATTAATACTTCTGATAAAGTGAATGATAATGAAGGATACGAGCCTTCGAGTACAATAAAAAATATTGAAAATAAAGCGAGGCTTTTGATGGAGGAAGGACACGAACGACCTCCTACTTTTACAATAAATCTTAAAGTCGAAAAACCTGATATTATAATTGTTGAAAATATGGATTCGATTGACACGGAAGCATTAATATTTCATGTAACTTATTCAAACCGATATGAAATTATATGACTGAAAATTTTTTAGTTTTTTTTTTTGTTAGTTGTTTTAAAAAACATAAATTCTTTTTTTTCAGACTGAAATAGTTTTAAAATATAGATTTGCAGGAATCAGACAAATAATTGCGGGTACTTTAGGTGATATAGAGTTATATTCTTGTTGTTTCAACCCTAAAAAAAGACGCAACACCTTGTCTCAGGTACGTACATGTATTGAATAAATATAATTTAATAAATTTAGTAATTTATTTTATTTCTCCCCCCCTCCCCCCGCTTAATTATAGACTGATTTTAAAAGTACCTAATTGTTCAATTTGAATTTTTATTTAGGTTATACGACCGTTTACAGTAAGTGTGGCAGGTTCGACTCCACTCGGCCAAGGCCTTCATATTGATATATTTTTAACTGAGATTTTAATAAGCGTGAATCCAGCCACAGTTGAACTTATGTTAAAATGTTATGAAGTTTTATTTTTGGATTCTTCTTTAATTAAAAATAAATTGGAAGAAAAAGATTTTTCAGATTTATGGGAACCGGATTCTTTTGACGTTGATGATTTTTGGTTTCTCAAAATTGGTAAATAACCTATGATAAAATATCAAATTTATTGGCAATTTATACACTCATCATAAAAAAAAAAAATTATTATTATTATTATTAAAATAAGAAGCAGAAAAAAAAATTATATTATAAAAGTATTTTACTTTCAAATTTTATTAAAATTTAAATACTTAAAAATTTTTTTTTTTGTTCAGAGCAAGGAGAAGATGCTTTGTATTCTTTTTCAAAGGTTTCACCGACATTTTTTCAAGATAAAAAAGAACTTGATGAAATCTGTTTGTTGGCCATTCCTTCGATTATTATTTTAGTCGAGGGAATAGCAGCCAAACAGTTTTCCCCTATGCTGCTTTTAAAGATGGGATTTCAATTAGAATGCAATAATTGGAGTTCAAAGGTAAAAAAAATAAAAAATTGTTTTTACTTAAAAAAAAAAAAAAAAAAAAACATACACGTGATCTCATTATACCTTTAATAATAATTTTTCTTTTTTTTTTTTTTTTTTTGCAGCTTTCCATCAACAGTACGCTGTCTTTAGAATTTCAGTATTACAATAAAGTTTTAACAGCTTGGGAACCATTGATCGAACCTGTTGAAATATTAGAAAATAAAGAAAAAAAAAAAAAACATTCTTACGTACCTTGGGAAATTAATTTTTCAGTTAGTATTGATTAATTTAAACGTAAAAGTGTTTTATTTTTAGTTTTTTATTTATTTTAAATTATTTAATAAATTTTCAGGTGGCATTGGGTGAAGATGCTTATCTTGAAGCTGTGGAACCTCCAAAAATGACCATGTCATTATCATGCCTTGAAATATTACCCATAACATTAACCAAAACC
>NW_002987227.1:412314-434182 GCF_000006295.1 Pediculus humanus corporis | reverse complement strand
TAAAAAACGTTCTCGATACGTACACTTCTGCCGTGTCGAAAGGTATTGTGAGTAAATATACAGATTTACCGCCATTCATCGTGAGAAATGAAACTGAACTTATTATTGAACTTCTTTTGGATGAATCCGATTTTGGAGTTAGTAAATCAACATCATACCTACTTGAGCATATTTTTTTTTAAATTTTAAAATTGAAATATAATTTTATTATATTTTTTTTTAAATATAGGTTTGTAAAGGTGATGATAATGAATATACCTCTGTTAAATTGGAATCAAATAGTGAAGTCGAACTTCAAACAAAATCTTCGAAAATATCCGAATTCAAAAAAATATGTCTTTTAGATGGAAAAAGTGGATTGCGGTTGCATGCTAAGGTTAGTTAATTATTTATTTATTTATTTTTTTTATTACTTTAAATTATTCAATTGTTTACAAGTGTGATATTAAATTTTTTTTTTTTTAGTTTCCTATCGTTGATTCAAAAACTTTCGAGATTCCTTTAAATATTGCTTCAAAAAGATATTACTCTATTCCAATTGAAAATGAGGAAAAAAAAAATGTTTTGAGTTTGGTTGCGGATCTCAAGATTCAAGATGTCACAGCAACTTTGACTCTACGAAGTAACGTTAAAATATTTAATTTTTTCAACGAGCCGATTCATATACATTCATTAACCGAAGACAAAAATGAAGCTGTTTACATTGGTGTAGTAGAAGGGAATTCTGAACTTAGCTTGCCTTTCCACGTTGTACAAAATAAGGATAAAAAACTGTTTTTTAGTGCCGATGGGTAAAAATTTCTTTTCTTTTTTTCTTTTTTTTTTTATTACCTTTTTGTTATACCTATAATTAAATTTATCCAACTTTAGGTATCGTTTATCGAGTCGTCCTTTCTCTTGGGAAAATATTGAAAAACAGACTCCCACGAGTGTGCTTCTTCAATGCAATGCAAAAACTCCAGAAAATAATGATCCATTTTTTATTAAAGTTAGTAAAAAAAAAATTTTACGTACCATAAAATTTTGCCCGTTGCTCTAATGGAGTCATTTATTTCTTTGTGCGTAGGCTGTCGGAGAGATGGAAGAAATTTATTTAGCAAATACAAATAGAAAAACCGATTCGAGCATTAATTATTCAATTTTTTTACAACCTACAATAAAAATTTTAAATTGTTTACCAGTGGATTTAGTTATTTGCTTTCAAGGAAGTGCTAAAGAGCATTATTTGCGACCAGGAAATATTTTACAAATAACTTGTGCAGAACCTGGAAATTCAGTCATAACTCTCAGGGTTTGTTTATATGTTTTTTTAAATTTTTTTTCATTTGTATTGATAAATATTAAAAACTATTTTTTTTTGTATTAAATGATGGTTAGAAACAAAAATGAAAGTTTTTGTTATTTTTTTTTTAGATTAACGATTATTTAGAAAAAGAATGGTCGACCAAGGAAGCGATCCTTGATAATCCGCCCGAGTTTTCTATATGGAAATTCGTTTCATACAATGGATTATCTCCGGAAAATATTAATTTAGGAGTTCATTGCACTTATAATCAAAACACTGCCATATATTCTGTTTATTCTCCTTATTTCATGGTCAATAAAACCGGACATTTACTATCTTATCGCGTAAAATGATTTTTTTTTTTTTTTTTAAACTATTACTAATTTTAACCAATTGTTTAATTTTTTAATGAGATAAAATTTTTTGCAGTTTGATGGTAGCCAAACAGTTTTTCATCATCCTGAAAATATGAAAATACCTGTTATGTTTTCTCCTACTTTCAAAAAGTTTTTTTCTAAAAAATCAGCGTTTGTTAAAATAAATCACAGTCATTGGTCAGAAAAGTTTCCCGTTGACGTTGCCGGAAGTGGAGGAACAATAAAATGTGTGGATACCCATTCGAATATGGTTTATCACGTTAGTTTTGTTATTTATTACTAATCGTAAATTGTAGTTATTTCTTTACAACTGTTACTAATTAAGAAAAATAACTTTTTCGAATATTTTTTATTTATTTATTTTTTTTTTCAGATATCAGTAAGCATATCACTGACGTCTAACAGCTTGACTAAAATCGTTACATTTACACCCTATTATGTTTTTATCAACGAAACTAAATATACATTAGAATATCGTGAAATAGAAAGTTCAGACAAGTCTTGGACGGAAATACCCGACAATTCGTGTTTTCCATTTTGGCCGAAAGCACGTGAACATTCAAAAATTATTCAAATAAGGCCTAAAGATTCTGACGCTGTTTCCCCACCTTTTGATTATTCAGGTGCGGATGTCTGCCTTTTAAAATTGAAGCACAAGGTATCTAAATTAATAGCTATTCACTAAAAGTGAACTAGAAGAATGAATATAATTTAAAAAAAAAATTTTTTTTTTACAGTTGGGTGGGATTTTTGCTAATATTGAAGCGACTCAATATGGTACCTATATAACGTTTACTTCGTATGAAGATGGCCATGCTCCAGTTCTAATAATTAACTATTCAAATACTCCAATAAATTTGATGGAGGTAAACACAGATTATCACATCACTTTGGAACCTAATCATAAAATATTCCACGCTTGGATATCTCCCACTGGAAAGAGAAAAATTTCCGTTACTAATCTAAAACAAAAAAACAATGAGATAGATCTTGGTCAGGTAATATTAGATATGGTTAAAAAAAAAAAAATAATAATAATAATAATAATAAATAAACTTTTATGAATTAATTAATTATTTTAGGACAATAGAGGGGAAATTGTAACAAAAGATGAACAAATCGTACATTATTTAACTTTTATGGATGGTATTCAAAGGATATTACTTTTTAATTGCGATGTCGGACTCTCAAGTAGTATATCAAATATTTTGAACACATCTACCGGATTAGAACTAATTTGCGAATTCCAAGGTATTGGCATTTCGGTTGTAAATAATATTAACCTCACAGAAATTCTTTATATTTCACTTTTAAGGTAAATTTTTTTAATTTTAAAAAAAATTAAAAATTTTTTAATTAAAATTATTATTATTATTATTATTTGTTTTATTTTATTTTTATTTAATTTTTTTTTTAATTTTCAAGTTCCGGCGTTATTTGGGAAGTTAAAAAAGTTAACAAAACTCGGTATAAGCCGATAAAAGAAGATGATTCGGAAAAAATAGAATTAGCTTTTGGAAAATATCATAGTGACGTTGAAATCAATACTAAAATGTCATCTGTTATGAAGGTCACTGATAAAATAAAGGTAAAAAAAAAAAAAAATGACAAACAAGCGAATCCTAAAGAAAAAAAAACTTTTTAATCGGGATTAAATTTAGGTGGATTTTGAAACGATGCAAATGCTCGAACCTCATAAAAGAGAATTGAGAAGAACGTTTAAACCTGGTCTTTGGATAGCATATCGTGTTATGGAAGATCAAATTATGATAAATTTAAAAATAAACAAAATTCAAATTGACAATCAACTACAAGATTTTATTTTCCCAGTCATTCTTAGCCCGGTACCACCTCCTAAAACCGTATCTACCTTGTATCAAGGTAAGCGAAAGTACAAGCGTGAGATATTAGAGCTCTTAATTAATGTAATTTTATAATAACCTAATAATTGTTATTGTTTTTTGTTTAATTAATTTTTTAAATTTCAGATATTAAGCCTTTTTTTGAATTATCTATAGTTAAAAAGGCGGCCGATAGTTCTGGAGTTGAACAGTATAAATATTTTGAAATTCTTGTTCAGGAATTCACTATTAAAATTGATATTGGATTCCTTCAACAATTTTGGTTATTTTTAGCTCCTGAAAAGATATCCGATGAAGAGCAAAAAATTCGTTTTTTGCGTGATTTGAATCAAATTGTAAAACCTTTAATTGACCACGTTGAAGTGATTTCATCAAGCGAGCAAAAAAATTATTATGAATTCCTTCATTTGTCACCTGTAAAGGTAAATAGTAAACTTGTACCTCCTTTTGTACATAAAAAAAAAAAAAAAAAACGCTTTAAATTCTACATATTATTAGGCATCATCATTTTAAACCGATTAAAAAAAATATCATTCAAAATTTTTTAGATTCATTTTAGTTTTTCTTTAGCGGGAACCATAGACTCAGGATCTTTACCTCCATTTTTTAATGTTATGTTTCAAAGTGTTGGCGTGACATTAACGGATGTCCATGATGTCATTTTCAGGTAGAGCCCACAATATTTGATGTATTTTTTATATTTATATTTTTTTTCTCAAATAAAAAGTCAATTACTACAGATTTTATACATTCAAAATTATTTTCATTATTTTTATCAGGTTATCATACTTTGAAAGGAAAAGTATAGTTTTTACCAAAAGTCAACTTTTAAAAGAAGTGATCAGTCATTATTATGGTCAAATGATTAGACAAGCTTATGTTTTACTACTAGGTTTGGATGTTATCGGAAACCCTTTCGGATTAATTGTTGGACTAAAAGAAGGAGTCGAAGCCTTTTTTTACGAGCCCTTTCAGGTAAATTATTAATTTTTATATAATGATTTTTTTAAAAAAAAAAAGTATTTTAAAAATTAAAATTTTTTTATTATAGGGCATGGTACACGGTCCCTCTGAATTTGCAACAGGAGTCGCTATCGGGTGTAAAAGTTTATTTGGTCACACAGTAGGTTCCACTGCTGGGACATTGCAAAAATTAACCGATACTTTAGGTAAAAAAAAATTTTTGAGAAAGTAATGTAACCAATAGATTTAGAGTGCAATTATAAACGGTTTTTTTTTCACTAAACATGATGCTGGAAAATTTTTTCAGGTAAAGGTTTAGCGGTTTTGTCTCTCGACAAAGAATATCAAATACGAAGAATGGCATTTCAAAGTCACCAAGAAAACATTCAAGCATCTATGGCTCGAGGAGGTCGAGATTTGGTTATGGGATTATATGAGGGAGTAACCGGAGTTGTTAAAAAACCCATCGAAGGAGCTAGACAAGAAGGTGTTGGAGGATTTATAAAAGGAATGGGAAAAGGAATGATGGGGTTATTTATGAGACCTGTTACGGGAGTGGTCGATTTTGCTAGTACATCCCTAAATGTCGTAAAAAGGTTTTTTTTTCGATTTAATTCACAAACTTTATTTTGTTTTTACTTATTCGTAATGTGCAAAATTTAAATTTTAGAGCAACCGGTCCAAATTTCGAAACTAAACAATTAAGACCTCCGAGATTTTTTCGAGACGATCAATTGGTCGAACCTTATAATTTAAATGAAGCCATTGGTAATACAATTTTATATTATCTTTGTGCGAAAAGACGTTGCAACAATGATAAATACGTTTTTCACGTAATGTTGAAACAAAACGAAGTTGCCGTATTTACCAACAAAAGAATGATTTTAGCCGAATTAAATGAATTTTTCGGAACGTGGAAGGTAAAAAGAAACTAATATCTTTTAAATATTAGTCTTGTTTCATTTCAATCATCGTGTTAAAATAATTAATTAAAAAACTAATTTTAATTTAAAGGAACACATGTCAATGTCTTGGAAGTCGATGCCAAACAGTCCGTATTGTCATTCCAAAGGCATAGGAATAACTATTGCTTCAAAGGGTGAAAATTCAAAACCGGAAGTGAAAATTTTATTGATACCTGACAAGGAAATGAAAATGGTACCGTATATTTATTTGTCGTTATGCATTTTTCCTTTTATATTATTAAATTTTTTTTTTTTTTGTTCGTAGGAAATTTGCAATAAAATGAAAGAGCTTTATAAATTGGAAAAAGAAGAAGAGCTTTGAAAAATTTATTTATTTTGTCAACGGATAAAGAGTTACCTTTACTTCCACGGATAAATAAATTAACAAAAAAAAAAAAAAAAAATTTTTATTGAGAAGGTATGTAAAACAAACATATTTGTTTACATCCGAATAAAATAAAAAATATTGAAGATTTAGTTAAAGAGAGTAAATCGCAGCATCATTATAATATTATATATTTCCATTTTTACCATTATTTATGATACATATTAATTTTTTTTTTTTATATTTGTTTTAATTTTCATTTATTTGAGTGAATAAATACTTATATATACATGTATATAAAAAATATTTATTTTTTTTTTTATTCCCCCCCTCCCCCCTCAACTTAAAAATCATAAGATTTTTTTAAAATGTTCTTTGAATTTATTAAACGTTGATGTGTAAATCTAAAAGAAAATAAAAATTTCAAAATGATTATCGATATTATTATTGTTTTAAAGGGAGAAAAAAAAAATAAAGAAAAATTTTTAATTACAAAATTTGAATCCTCGCACGGTGAACAAACATGTTTAAAATTTGATTTTATTTGGGAAATTTGTTTATCTGTAAGAAATGAAATTTTTTCTTGTGCTTCTTTTGCTAAATAAGCGGATCCTAATGCTGCAGCAGAATTACTCATTTCCTAAAATTATTCAAATTTGTTTTTCTCTATTAAAAAATAACATTTATATAAACCTGTACCGGTCCTGTTTTCATTCATAATCGAAATAGAAAAAAAATAGGTATTTTACCTGAATATAAACAGGCATTTGAAATATATCCGATGCAACTTGTAAAATATTGTTATTAGACGATGCACCTCCTGTCGCTATTATTCTGCTCTTTTTTGTTGGTTTAAAACCTAATTCTTCAACATAATATTTTCTTATGAAAAATTGACCTTCCAACAGTGCTCTAATCTTAAAAAAAAAAAATTTTTCAATATCTAATAGTAATCAAATTATAAATTAAAAATATTATACATATCGGTACATACTTCTATTTCGGGCGAATCAAATTGTTCGATTTTATTTCCGTTCGAATTCCATTTATAATCTCCTTTTTTTATAGGAAAAATGACTTCGGTATCATCCAAATACAATCCGATATTTCCAAAATTTCCCTTCGGTGTCGAATTTAACAACCTGTTGAATTCGTTCCAGGATTTTTTTGCATGGGTATCACGTATACGTTCGCGTGTTAATGAACCATTTTTAAAACACAAAAGGCTTATCCATTCGTTTGTCGAATTTGCTTTACACATAACGTGTCCATTTAAAAAAAAATTTGGTTCGGTTATGGAAATAATTAATGTGTCACTAGTACCTAAACTCATGACCATATCTTCTGATGTTAAACACATACCTGTGATGATAATACTTAAATAATTTAATTATAATAAATTATTATCCGTTACCGAAATAACAAATAACAATAAAAAATGTTAAGTAATAATATTACCGACAATTGTGGCAGGATTATCGCCAGTGAAGCTAACAATTTTACACTTTGAATCGAAACCAAAACGTTCGACAAAATATTTTGATATGTATCCCAAATTTGAATGTGGAGGAACAGGATCACCCAATTTTTCCGATAAATCTGGTGCTTTTACGGCCTTTGAAAAAAAAAAGAAA
The DNA here is from genome assembly GCF_000006295.1 of Pediculus humanus corporis. Taxonomy (NCBI): domain Eukaryota; kingdom Metazoa; phylum Arthropoda; class Insecta; order Psocodea; family Pediculidae; genus Pediculus; species Pediculus humanus. The sequence continues at coordinate 426,771 of NW_002987227.1, read as the reverse complement.
GACGTTTCACTTTTAATCATATGTTTAAAATTTAAATAAAATTACCTTCAAACAAATTTGACTCCATTTTTTAGTTTTAATATCCATCAAATTCATTCCAGATGCATCCGCATAATCAATATCGGCATATTTTCCCAAAAACAAAGAACAAACAAATGAACTAATTAATGAAATCCTTTCGGTTTTATTGTAAACATTAGGAGTTTGATCATATAATTTTGCTATTTGAGGACCCGTAAACCTTTCATAAGCTCTTGATCCGGTGATTTCCGCCATTTTCTATTATAACATATAGAATTTTATTATTTATTTTACGTTCAACACTTCAAACTTAAATGTTAAAATATCGGGCTAAACCCAAATTTAGAGATGATAATTAATTAAGTACTTACCTCTGGACCACCGAGTACTTGATTCATTCGTTGACAGTAGAAATTTGTACTTGAATCCATCCATGTTGGACTTTGATCTACGGCGAAAGAATCTTTTAACTGTTCGTAAAGAGAAAAAAACGAATTTAAATTTTCCAATATCATTTTAGAATTTTTTTTCCAATAAACAGATCCGTGTTGCTGTAAAATAAAACATTAATTAAAAAATTTATTTATTAACGATAAATAAAATAAAATATGGTGTATATATATATATTCATGCCTGTGCAGCACCTGAAAGTGCTTTAATTTTCGATAAATCGATACCATCTCGTTTCATTTCTTCTAATAGAAGATCCAATGCTTTGATCCATAATCCAACGGGTGATGTAACACTTCCATTTTCTCCTTTTATGACTCCTCCTTTGGTCCTGAAAAAAAAAAATAACATAATTAAAACAAAATATCGATAATTAATAGTTAATAGAAAAATAATAATAATAATAATTTACCCAAATTCTGGTAATTGTGTATCGAAATCGATGCTTGATTCGTGTAATATGGTATAATTTTCATTTATAATAACAGCTTTGAGCTAAAAAAAAAAAAAAAAAAAAATTTTTTAATGTTATATAAAACGTTCAGGAGGTCAAAGAAAAACTAAAACTTACCTTTTGAGTGCTTAAATCTAATCCCATATAATTACACATGTTTTGTCAAATTTTTAAATTATATTTATTATTATTAAATATTGTTTATATAACAAATTATTTAAAAATTAAATTTTCTCTTTATAATAATAAGTTCGTGACATTCCGTCGAATAAATAATAATATTACAATCGTTAATTAAAACTTTTAGGCCATTTTTCTTATCAATCAATTCATTTAAGAATTTTTTTTATAACCATTTGATAAACGTATTTTTAAAAACACACACATAGAAAAAATAAAAAATAAAATTAAAAGACTCTTAATACAAAGCCGTACAAGAAAACAAACGTTAAAAACATAAAAAATTATTTTTTAAATCATGTTTCGACAAGAAGAATACATTTTCAATTATAATTTGAAAGCAAAAAGTCATTTTTTAAAAATTTATCAAATTTGGGAGGGTATTTAAATTTTTAAATGGACGAAAAGTATTCTTAGGCAGCAAAAATAAATAACATGATCAAATAATATATTAACAATTAAAGGCATTAATAATCAGTTTCTGAACAATCCATTTATGTAATTTATTTATCTGAACATTGGATTATCATTGCAACAACACGTTGATCGTGTTTAAAAATTTTTAATAAATTACATAAATCGTTTTTAAAACCAAAAAAAAAAAATATTTATTGAAGGTTTATATAAAGGAAAATAAATAAATACATAGATTATTAACAATATATTATTATTATTATTGATTTGAGTCACCTGACAAAAAAAAAAAAGTAATATTTTTAATGATTCTTCATATTTTCGTTTGTCACTTGGTTTTTGTTTTGAAGGATAGATAATTTGTTTTTTTTTAATGTTTATTCTGCAGGTTGATTACACAAATTCTTTAAAAACGCTAAAAAGAAAACAAAAAACAAAAAAAATTAATAAATTTCTTAAATTAAAAAAAAAAACAACAGAATAATAATAACAATAAATCAAAAGGAAATTTTAACGACGATACGATAAAGAAATAAAAAGTTTGACTCACTAACATTTATTAAAAAAAAAATTTACAAACCTATTGAAACCTAAATTTAATTAAGAAAATTATTGTTAAACATTCAGAAAAAAACAGTTAATGATAATAATAATAATAATAAGGTACTAAGGAGTGAGGTTTTAAATACTACGAAAAAACTTGGTGTCATTGTTTTTATACTTGATTTGCAACCAATTTTTTGAGGAATGCTAAAATTTAAATTATTTAAAAACAATTTAAATAATTAATTATTAGTTTTCTAAATTTACATATTTAGCTTATGCGAAATACTAATAAAAAATAAATAAAAACTAAATACTTCAACTAACTAAGGGTTAAAACTAATTTAATTTTTATTTAACTACAACCAAATTTCATTTTGGTTTTTTTTTTTCTTTCTAATATTTAATTGTTAAATGTACTACTCAATGTAAAATAAATTAATAATAATAATAAAATTTTTGTTTTTTTGTTCGTCTCAGTTTTGGTTTTGGTTGGCATTTAGTCCCTTTTTTTTCAAAATTCAAAAAAAAAAAAAAATTAATACAAATGCCAACTTTTATTAAAATCTACTTGAAGATAATTTAAATAAATAAATAAATAATAATAATAATTAATATTACCTGCATAATCGATGAAACCTTCGTCGTCTTCTGCTGGGCAGCAATCTTTCATAATTTCATCGCATTCAGCATCGGTTAATCTTTCACCTATTTACAAAAAAAATTATTGTTATTTTCTTTTTTTGTGGAAAGACAGGGAAAATGATGGAAAATGATGGAAAATGGTGTGGATTACCAAGAGCCAAAAGAGTGTGAGATAATTCGGCACCGAGCATCAAACCATTTTCGGCTTTATCGTACAATTTTAAACATTCCAAAAAATCTTCATAGCCTCCGTGATCTTTATCTTTTTTACATTGGCTAAAAATTGGTAGAAATTCATCGACTTTTAATGTTTTTTCTCCTTTTTTCTTAGTTCCTCCCAATTTTTCTATGGTTGCATTTGTCGGATTTAAATTGAGTCCTCTTAATACGTCACCGAGGTAAAAAGCATCAACGGTACCAGAACCGTCCAAATCGTAAATGGAAAATGCAAAATTTGCTCCTGTTAAAAAAACAACCAAAAAAAAAAAATTATTTATTTATTTATTTATTTTTGTTCAGACAACTAATAATAGTTGCAAGACTTATAAGGTCAGTCAGTTAGTAATCTCAATTTCATTATTATGACGTCACACAATTTATTTATAACTCTTATTGTATTTATTAATATATTTTATTATTATTTTATTTTTTTTTATTTTTTACTTTGTTTTATAATTAATTAATAAAAAAATAAAAGAACACACGAAGATTAAAATTTATTATTTAAATAAATAAATAAATAATTTTACTCACTTTCCAAATCCCGAGAACTCAGGTCAGCCTATCGAAAAAATAAAATACATTTTAATAATAATAATCTATCATTATTTTTATTATTTATATTAAATATTGAACGTGTAATAATTAAGTGTGTGGTAAAAAAAATTTACAAAAGAAATTTTAAAGTTTTTTTCTACGACATGAAAAATACGTAATTACACTAAAGTAAAAAAAAAATGGGTAAAAAAATAAAAACGACAGCATTAAATCACTTTTGCTTTGTTTTTTTTATTTAAAAAAAAAATTTAAATAAAAAAGAGAAAAAATAATAATAATAATAAAAAAGCTTACCATTATGTTGTTGTTTTAATAAATTATTTATATTTGTTTCTTGTATTAGCAAAAGACTGCAAGTGACTAAACTTAAATTCAAATAAAAATTTGGGAAATTTGCCCGCATATCCGAAAATAACTTCAACAACGCGTTTTTAACGAATTAACTCGAATCCATCCGAAATCATTTTTTTTTTTTTTTTTTTTAAACAAAAAGGAAATTTGAACGCATTCCCTAAAAAATATATTTTTATTATTCTCACCGAGAATATTATATGCCATCACACACGCACACACGCACATTCACACGCATAGAGTTTGGAAAAAAACTTTTTTATTTCTCCAAAGAAAAAAAAAATGATTTATTGGAAAAATTATATTAAATTCATCAATTCAAATTTTTTTTATTTTATTCTTTAAAAAAAAAAAAAAAATGGCAATGTAAAATGTAGGACAGTCTGCTATTTTTGATTCATTTTTATATAAGTCGGTCATACACAAGAGCTTTTATTATTATTATTATTGTGAATATAAAAAAAAAAATTCGGCCTTACACGCAAATTTTTATTCTTATTAAAATTCGTGTCAATGATGATTTTTTTTTCGCATCACAATAAAATTCACTACAACGACGATTTCATCATAACGAAGAAAATCATTATCATTATCATCATCATTATTATTATTATAATAAATAAACGTTTAAAATCGACAACTCGATTGTATGGCAATAAGAGTCTATAAGATTGAACCCAACAGAAAAAATATTCGCTTTTCGTAACTAAAAATGAAAAAAAAATTATTATTATTATTATTATTATTATTATTATTATTTAATAACTATTAATAATGGAGAATGAATTACAACAATAATAAAAATTTTTTTTACAACATTGTAATTGAATTTAAATTAAACAACAAAAACAACAACAACAATAAAAAGAACCACGTGAATTTTATATGATAACAAAAAATAATTGATAAGTAACGTGATAAGGAAAAAAACGGTTTATGGATATATTATTATTATTATTATTAAACCCTTTTTGAAAATGGGGATGATGATGATGGCACATTTTGACGAATGCCCGGACTCCAAATACATAATGATATAATAATAAAAAGGACGCCCATGTGAAAAATTGAAAATTTTCTTTTCATTGTTTCTTTTTATTAGATATATTTTTCACTTTTCCAAACGTCGAACGCCAAAAATTTTTTATTTTCGACGTAAATTTTTTATTTTTATTTTTTTCCGCACTTCCGGTTGTATCCGTTTGTATTTGATTTTCTTCCATTATCGATTCTATTAAATTATTATCCCGGATATTTTCCGAATCGTCAATCGGTACTACTTTTTTTTTTACTTTATCTTCGTAAACATTTATACCTGCGAGAAAAACAAATATTAATAATAATAATAATGATGATAATGATAAATTGATTATAAATTAATCTCACCTTGAGTATTTTCAAATTTACACGAGGGACCGAGATTATTTATTTCCGATTCTGATATTCCTTGAACGGTTTCCATTAAAATAAAATCCGAACGTTCTTCTGTATTATCTACACGTTCGCGTAAAAAAAAAAAAATAATAATAATAATAATAACTTTTACCTTTACTATATAATAAAATGAGTAAAAAAGAATTTATTTATAAATTATCCCCCTGGAGTTTTTGCTCTCCCCCAAAACAGAAAAAAAAAAAAAAAGGTTCTGATCAGGAAAATGATTTTTATAGTTTTATAAAAATTTCAAAATGAAAAAGAAAGAAAATAATAATAATAATAAATTACCTTGTTCGGCAAAATAATTATTTTCTGAACTGTATTTGTAATTAAGGGAAATGTGTAAATTTTCCAATTTCGTTTCCGTTTGTTCATCCGTTTGTACATACGACGATTGTACAAAATTATTTTCTAATTTTTTTTCATCAGTTTCCCTATTACCAACTGATAAATTTTTCTCAATTGATTTATCATCATTATCATTATCATTATCATCATTTATTATTTCATCGATTTTTTTTTTATTTATTTCGTTCGCTGGATTTTCAGATTTTGATTTTTTTATTATTGATGAAGAATCATTTGAAGTGGAAGAAGAAACAACGAGTGACGCCGTTTTTCCGGCAGCTTTTCCAAACGTGTTCTGTATAACATTTTTAGCTCTTATAAAACTTTCCTTTTTCAATATGGAAATTTTTTTCCCAGTTTTTCTAACATCAGGTTCGGAAGGTGAAAAATTTTTTTTTTCCCTTAAATTTCCACCGGTCATAGTCATCGATCCGAAACGATTTAATGTTAAAGTTTGAAAAACTTGTTGTTGAGTATTTTTCAGGTATGAGCGGCTCCTTTTTAAAAAATTACTTGCCGATGATTGATAATCGTTTATTATTGATTTTATGCTGCTCTGGGAAGTCATCGGTTCGGTTATGTCTACAGGCAAAGATTTTTTAAAAATAGATCATCGTCATCGTAAAAAAATTTCAATTTTTTTTTTAAATAGAATGCGTAAAGTTTCTTGCGCTTCGTATCGACATGTTGGTTTCATTATTTTAACGAAAATTTTTTTTTTTTTTTTATTTAACGCGGTTTCTTCCGATATTCTTCCCTTATTTATTTATTTAATTTAAAATTTAAAAAAAAAAAAATCACATGCATACAGGCATACACTCACACACACACGTATATATTTAATATTCCTGATCAGAATATAAAAATTAATAATAATAATAATTAATAAAATAACTTACCGTTATTGTTTGTAAAATTTTGTTCTTCAGGTATGGGATCATTGGAAGAAGAATAATTATCTTTAAATATTAAATGATGATCGCATTCAATAACTCTTTTATTAATATCCATCGCATTGTTATCCTCAGGTTCGTATGAGAGTAAAGAAGGTATATTAACATCTGAAAAAAAATTTTTCAAATTTCAAACAAAGGGATTTAAAAAAAAACCGTTATTTTTTCATTTCCGGTAAATTAATTACCTGAAATCTTACATTTCTCGTACGACATTGATTCATCGGATTCGACATTTTTTAAATCTAAACGTGAATGAGAAACATCTTGATCTCTATCAAATATTTCTTCGGATTTTGGTTGATATGACATGACTTCGCTTATTTTTTGTAATTTATTTAAACTTGTTATGTCTCTATTAATAAGGGATTTACATTCGCAACATTTTTCTTTTCCTGTTGTTGTTGTCGTCGTCGTCGACGTCGTCGTTGCCATCGTCATCGTCATCGTATTATTTGCAAATGACGAATTTGATTTCTTTCTTATTTTATGTAAATTTTTTTCAACGTTTTTAAAAGATGCGATTCTAGTCATTTTACCAAAATCAATATCCGGACATGTTAAATCTTTTGGATCTCTATCGTAATTTTTTATTGGTCCGATCGTTGTCATTCCAGAAAATGTACTTCTTTTAATTCCCGTATCCTCGTCCTCCCTGGAATTATAACAAAAAAAAAAAATTTTTTTAATATCTACATTTAATAACATTTATAACAAAAAAAAAAAAAAAAACAAAACATATCTCACATTGTGTTATCATTACGAAAGGATGTTTCGGCCATGTTATCACTCATATCAGCAAATTCACCGGAATTTAAATATTTCATTTCATTCGATGATATTAAACATTCTGATGAATATTTTTTTACATATTGATTTTCGTTGTATAGTGATATTGATACTTTACTCGATGATTCATGATTTCTTTCTTCTCCTTCTTCATCTTCTTCACCATCATCATCATCATCATCATCTTCGTTACTGTTATCTGATGGATCTACTATTTGAATAACATTTTCCACCAAATCGATAAAAGCATCTTCGGAATTTGATTGAATTGTATTATTATTTTCTTTTGTGCAAATCGGCTAAAATTATAAATTATTATTATTATTATTATTATTTTTATTAATTTATTTTTTTAATTATTTTTACTCACGGCAACATCGGATTTATTCGAAGGTGTATCGGATTGTTGTCTTCTGATCAAAGTCGAAGATTTTTTTTCATTTAACACGTCATCGGTCGTCCAACCCGTATCCGATGAAATTTCAATATTATTTCCTGTTAAAAAAAAATCACGTGATTTAGAGTTTTCCGAATATTAAAAAAAAAAAAAAAGGAAATTAAAAAAATTTGTTTACCTTTGTTTTTAAAATGTTTTTCCGCGCCATCATCAACATCATCCTCTTCTTGTTCTTCTTTTTTGTTCGACGACGGTACGTTTTCTCTACTGCTATTATTATTATTATTATTATTATTATTAATTTTTTCTAAACTCTGATTAGATTCTGTGTTGATTGATAATATAACATTATCATTATTATTATCTTTTATTTCAGATATTTCACATTTACTGGATAACAAAGAGTTTTGAAAGGGTACAATAAAAGTTTTCTCTGACAAATTTTTTTCTTCATACGGTTTAGTATCAGGTACGTAATTAGATTCAATATTATCATTATCTCGTGTGGAAAATTCACTGTTGGTGTTTTTTTTTTCATTCAAATCTGATTTCGAAATAAAACAATGACAACTGTCTGAAACTTCATCCTTTGTCTGATTTAAATTTTTTGTCGATTCTTCAAATGATTTATTATTAATATATTTTTCGTTTTCTGTATCTAATTAAACACAAAAAAAATAAATAAGTGATTGTATAAAACCAAATCAATAAATAAATAATATGATAATAATAATAATAATACCATCGGTATCGGTACTACTGATAACAAAATCATGATGGGATCCTTCGATTAAACAAGAGTTTAAATTAGGAAATAAAATTTTCGAGTCGTCGGATAAATTATAATTATTATTATTATTTTTTTGTTCGTTTAAATTTTCCGTTTCATTTAACGAATATGGGCTCGTGTCGGTTTCCATTGAATTTTCCGTTAAAAATTTAATTTCATTTGTATTTAAATTCCTTTGTTCGTTTCCTTCCGGTTCGGATATCTGATGATTTTTCGGTACAAATTCCGTTATAGAATCAACATTCAATTCATCCATTTTTAAATTTTCTTTACTTTTAATCAAATTTGTTTTTGATTCGTTGACAAAATTTTTTTGATTTTCCACGTTCACTGATTTAGATTCTAAATCAGCATCACCTTTTCCATCAGAGTGATAAGGGAATTCGTCATAAACTAAATATGTTTGATTAAAATGTATTTCTTCTAATTCACTCCTGATCTGAAAATATTATGTATATATATCCTTTAGTAAATAATATTTCGAACCTTTCAAATAATAATGATAATAATTTCAATAGTACTTCGTTTGCATTTTTTTCACAAATTGTAGACATTTGCGCTCTTTTAAAACCTGTATGAATATCAGAATACATTTCACTAACAGAAAAATTATTTCTTTTTTGAAAAACGTCATTGGGCTGGGTTGAAACGTTCCATCCCACAACAACTGAACTGTTATTATTATCCCAAATCTGGAAAAAAAAAAGAAGAAAAGTTAAATAAAATCATTTTAAATAAATAAATAAATAGAATAAATAAATAAGTTCTTACCTGTTTTGAACCGTTAGTAGAATCATCTGGTGAATTACTATTATCAACGTTTTCAATATTGCATATATTTTCACTGGAATTTTCCGCATCGTTTTTATCATCGACATCAAAATTATAATTATTATTATTATTATTAGTATTATTACTGATAATGGGTACGTAAATTTTATTTATTTTTCCTTCGTTTAAATATTCTATTTCAATTTTTTCATCTTTAATAACATCTTTTTTATTTAAATATTCTAACCTTTGAATTTGTATATTATAATCATCTTTGACTTCTGTCGCATCCGCCATATTGTTTTTATCTATTCTTATTTGACCGTTTTCAATAAGCAATTCGCTATTGGCTAATATTTCTTCTGTTATTATTTTACAATCGTTTATATTTTTAATACCTTCGTTATATGATAAATTATTATCATCGAAAACGTAATTCATTAAATTTTCTTTTTGTGACGTAGAACTCGTGGATTCTTCTTCTTCTTCTTCCTCTTTTTCTAACGGATTTTTATAATTACCGGAAGTTGTTTTTTCTCTTACATTTAATTCCATTAAATCATTTGAATATAAACATTTTTTATCAGTTTTGTGAAATTTTTGTGTGAAATCTTCAACATCGTTGCACTTCCGTTTGTAATCTTTATTTATATAAAAGAATTTTTTATATAAAATAATTAATTACGGTAATAAAATAACAACAGAAAATTATTATTATTATTACTTACCTATATCTAAGAATAAAGCTACGGATAAAGTTATTATATCATCCAAAATAACTTTAACTATTTCTTTGGAAGACATTTTCTTTTTCTCTCTCTCTCTCTCTCTCTCTTTTATTCTTCCATGTATCTAAATAAAAAAGAAAAATAATAATAATTATTATCTATTACATTTTGTGTGTTTTTGTGAACGAAATAATACCATTGATACAAATAATAATAATAATAATAAAACATAATACGTTTACCTTTTTATAAATATCCGAAAAACGGTTTTTTTAATAAAAAAAATTAATAAATTATTTTACTTTAACTTTTTCCCTTTTTTTTATAACAAATAAATAAATTCAATTGTCTTTTATTAAACAATCATTTTTAAAAAAAAAAACAAAACAAAAACAAAAACAAAACATAATTTTCCACAGCCTTTTTTTAATTTTATCAAAAAAAAATAAAAAATAAATACAATTTAAAGTTTTATTAAAAATTATTAACATAAAAATTATTAACATAACATTAAAATAATTTATTGTTTACATTGAAAAAATTAATCACGAGATTTATTATTATTATTATTATTATTATTATTATTATTAGGTAAACAAAATAAATAAAAAAATATAAACATTATTATTATTGTAAAATAATATTTATTTATTTAAACAATTTTTTTTATTATTAATAAAATTAATAAATTACTATGTATTTATTAAAATTGATTTGTATAAAAAGGGTGGCGATGTCGGGGGGAGGGGGGGGGGAAACGGTCATTTTAAAATTAAAATAATTTAATATTATTATTGCATAAATGGAAATAAAAATTTTTTATTTTTTATCATTAAAAAATTTTTATTTAAAAATATCAAAAAACCGTTATTATTTAATAGAACTCGATGAATAATAATAATAATAATAATAATAATAATAATATTTTACTTGCCAAATGAAAAAAATTCTCAACTTAAGCCAACCTTTGAAAAAATTTTCTATTTATAAACTGTAATGTGCCGGATTTTTGTTATTAAATAAATTTTTTTTTTTTTTTTAATTTAATTTTTTTTTTTTTAAATAATAATAATAATATATTTTAGATATCGGGAGCCTTGAAAAAAAAAAAAAATTTTGTTTTTTATGTTTTTGTTTTTGTTTTTTTTTTTGTTTGTTAAATGCCTGCATGCTGAAACCGCATTAGTTTCGGTCATGGAGATGGTGGTCGTATATTAAAGATATGATTCACGAGTTTATTGATAATAACAAAAAGAAAATAATCAAAAGTAAAAAGTTATTATTTAACGATTATTCATCAGTTAAAAATTCTTCCGACGGTACCAATTTTCAAGCCAATCACAGCGAATGTGATAGCAAAGATATTGATAATGAATCAAGTACATTTTTTCCTCCTTGGCTGAAAAATAGCCTCGGTCTCAGTCAAAGGCAAAATCAAAGTGAGTTTAATTAAATATTATTTACTTTTATTATTCGAATGATTTATCATTATTATTATTATTTTTGAATTTTCAGATTTGGACTGGAGCGTATGTTTGCCCAATCTCACTACCCTAGGTCTCTCACATAATTTTTTTTTATCACGCGAAATTGTTACTTTACACATATATACGTGTGAATTTATACGTCGCGATAAGAGATAAGATACTAATTAATAATTTAAACGTTAGAATATTTATTCATAAAAATACATATAATTATGTTATTTAGGTCATGTATCATCGGATCAAAAATCTTCGAAATTAGTATCAAAATACAAAAAATCCGTGGAAGATTTAAAATTAAAAACAGAAACGGATCGAACTGATGATATACCATGTGTATTAAACAGTCAACCTGGGGGGGTAGATCAAACGGATACCAACACACAATGCAGCACAGGTAAAAAGAAAAACCCCTCATTTTCCTTTAACATTTTCCGCGTTGCGTGACGTTCACTTTTTATTTATTTCAGATGGACCTTTGACTCAAGATACGAAACCTCTAACCGTATTTTGGGTCAATCCTCGAAAATCATCAGAATCAACAGTTAGTAATTTAGAAATTAAAATCGCAACGAAAAATAACTTTGATGTATCTCACGCACCTGTAAATTGTGGGGTTAATCGCGTTGAAAAAAATCGGGAAGATGGAAAAAAAAGACTGCAAATTCAAACGTTAAAACAAAAAAATAAAAATAAAAAACGAAACGCGATGGAATCGTTTTATTCTAGTAATCAACACGATCCCAGCAAAAATATGGATCAATTTCTAGAAGCAAAAGCACGAGATATAATAAATAATTATACGAAAAAAGAGGTTCACACGGTGTCTTCAGACATGAAACAACTCGAAGCTAAACTCATTATATTGGCATCCAAATGTCGAGGTTCGGATACGGGTAAATTATCAGCACAAGAATTCAGATTACTTCAAAAAGTCAAACAACAAATGGGTAACGAAGAAGAATATGAAAAATTAATGAAACATATAAAAGAAACAAATTTTAAAGAATGGTTAAAAATATCAAATCCAAACAAGGAAAAAGAACACGATGAAGATGAAGCAGGAGAAGAAAGAGAAGGTGAAGAAGTAAAAGAAGAAGAAGGTAAACCGAGAAACGGATCAAATTTCATAAATGATAAATTTAAAATAATTTCCGATAAAGATTCATTAAAAAGTACGGATGTAAGTGAAAACGATGTTAAGAAGCAAATAAATTCTTCATCGAATAATAAAAATAATAATAATAATAATGGCGAAAGAAAAAAAGGTTTGCAAGAATTAAAAAATTATTTCGATAAAAAAAAAATAAAATTGAGTGGACGACATTTTCTCGATGATGGCGATGGTAAAATTTTTAAACTTGACGAGTCCGAATACGATAATAAAAAAATATTATCAAAAGATAAAATAATCGAACAAGATTCAGCATCCATTTTTTCAACGGCAAAAGATCAAAGAAAATTTAAATTTATACCCTGTAACGAAGAAGTCGTTGAAAAAGCTGTGAGCGAAACTTTACAAAAATTCATGAGCCTTTATCACTTTCATATTTCTCCAAACATGATAAGCAGCGTGAGAAAAAATATTTTACAAGCCATGCAAGTAAATAATTTAAATAAAAAAATGAAAAAAAAAAATCAAAAACGTGATAACAACAACATGGAAGAAGACTGTGATAAAAAACCGGATAAACCGAAAAAACCCGAGTGCGATCTAACCTCCTCTTGCAATTCCAATAATAATAATAATAATTCAATTAAAGTACAAGATGAATTCGTTTTAAATACAGTCGTACACGAAGATAATAAATTATTTTCAACGGAAACGAGTAAAAAAAACGATTGTAAAAATATCGAAATGGATAAATATAAAAAAGAAATCGAAACTCGTTTACGTTCGATTTATTGTCACGCCGAAGAAACCGGATTTAAAATAAAAAGTTTAATTTTTGAAAAAAATGATAATAATTCATCTTCATCATCACCTGATAAAATGCATTTCGCTTATAATTATTCTAAAAAATCATTGGAAGTTTTTAATTGCGATCGTTATAAATTTGAAACGGTTGAAAAAATCAAAAGGAAAAGACGAAGCAATAGAAACAGGAACAGAAGCAGTAGCAGGAGCAGTAGCAGCAGTAGTGGCAGTAAAAACACGACAATCACCACCCCCACGACCACAGTCACAAAAGATATTCATACTCAAACATCATCATCAAACGTTTTACAAGATATTAAAAGTAAAAAAAGTCAAAACATTCAAACAATAGATCCATGTTATAAAACGTGTCACGTTCAAACGATAAATTCCGATAATGAAATAAAAGGTATAACGGAATTGGGTGAATTTAATTTATTACCCGGATTATATAGAATGGTTAAATCAAGAAAAGGTGATAAATTTTATTTATATCCGGAAAATAAAAATAAAAAAATAATAAATAAAACAAATGAATCATCTTTTAATTTTTTAAATAACATATCAGATGATTCTCCGATGATTTTCGATAAATCCCTCGCACCGAGTATATTAATCGATTCACCTGATATTAGGAAATCAGGTGATGATAAAATGATAAAAAAATTTAAATATAAAATTGAAAAACGTAATAAAAAATTATTAATAAGAAAAAAAAATAACAAAAACAAATTGAAAAAAAGTAATAATAATAATAATGATTGTTGTTTGAGATCCTCCCACTCCTCGTCTTTGTGGTGGTGGTGTTGGTGTTGGTGGTGGTGGTGGTGGTGGTGTAGGGGTGAAAAAATAACACCTCATGGATTTGATTTATTAAAATTAAATTTTGAAAAATTACTAAATGATAAATTCAATGAAATTCGTTTACGAGAAAATGAAAAATTTTTTTATTATTTAATTGAATTTTTTAATTTAATAAAAAAATTTAATACGAGAAAAAAAAAAAA
>NW_002987227.1:402660-411984 GCF_000006295.1 Pediculus humanus corporis | reverse complement strand
CGGGTTATTTATCGTTAAATATTGGTAAATGTTTTAAAACAGCGGATATGACGTCATTTAATAATAAAAAAATAAAGAAAAAAAATTTTAAATTAAAGAAAAAAAAAAAAAATTTAATATTAAAATCGATTAATCATCGAGAAAACAAAGGTAAAAATAATTTTTTTTTTATGAAAAAAAAAACCGGAAATGATAATAATATTAATAATAATAATTAACGGTGATGGTGGTAAATTTTTACAGATAAAAATAAAATTGATAAAAAATTAGTAAAAGCATTTTATCCGATTGGAAATTTAATCGGGAATAATAAAAGAAAATTAATTCATCGTCATTGGAAACGTTGTTGCAGAAAAACAGCAGAAGAAGAAGATGAAGAAGAAGAAGACGGAAGTAAAAAAAATAACAAAAAACTCGATAATAAAACTTTGATCAACGCTCTTTGTTTTGTAGAAAAAAAATTTTTTCGTAATTATATCGGGGAATTGATAAGGAAAAATACCGGATGTGATTTAAATGAATTACAAAAGATATCCGTCGAAGCTGTCGGTGACACGCCTCTCAACACTTCAGGTATATACAGTCCCTCTCCCTTTCCCTTTCCCTCCAATTAACGACGTTAAACTTTATGGATAAAAATTCCAGGAATGACGTCGGAATCACTCATGGAAGAAAACATATATAGAAAAGACGATGGAGACATTGAAGTTGATTTACAAATTGATCTTACGTTAAACGATTTAGAAAAAATATTGCGGGGAAGGCATAAAAGATTGCGCAGACGACGACACAAATGTAAAATAAAAAGGGGAAAAAAATTTTATCCAGTTTATCTCTCAAATGTGGGTTAATAACAAGTTTTTTTTTAAAAAATTTGATTAAAGTTAATCGCCTCAATATAAATAAATAAATAAAATGTCATCAAGTTCTTATTAATGTTTAGAGGTAATAAAATTAACATTTTTTTTAAATAAATAATTTTATTTAATAAACTTTTAGTTTTGTTTATTTATTTATTTATTTATTTATATACTCCATAAATTCTCCATCTTTAAAAAAAAATATCTTTTTAATAATAAAGATAATAAACCATAGAGTACTCATATATTAATTTAAAAAATAGTTATCGTTATTATTTAATAATAATAATAAAAAAACGATATTTAAACGTTGGAAAAAAGTGGGTGTGCGTGTGCGTGTGCGTGTTTTGACCTGTACGCACGTTTGTATAAAATATATATAGGTCGTAGGATAAAAAAAAAAATCAATAGATGCTGACAGACTCAGATGAATGAAAATCTTTCTTTCTTTACCTTCTTCCGTTCTTTATTATACATACATAAAATTTTTTACGTTTAATAAGATTTTATTTATTTATTTATTTATAATTGGATTTTTTTAGATAATGATGATTTTATATTAATAATAATAATAATAATAATAAAATTGAGTATTAAACATGTGGAAAAATTCAGAAAAAACAGAAAGGAATTCATTATCCGATGATAATTTACAAGATCAAGCACTTCCGCTTCCAATACAAATTTTTTTATGGCGTCAAATCAGGTATCATACCTTTTCTCTTTTTCTATTTAATAAAATAAATAAATAAATAAATTATTATTATTATTTTTCAGTCCTTTTATAAGGCCGAAATTAGGAAAATTACACGAAGCATCATGCATGGTAAGTCACACGATATCTTTCCCTTATTATTATTATTTTTGTAAATAATAGGAGTTGTACATAAATCGAATTTTAAAAAAATTATGTAAATACTACTTAATGTACATAATAATAATAATGATGATAATAATTGACAAGTAGATGTATGTAAATAAAATTTTTTTTTTTTTTTGCTTTCGTTGTATAAATCAAATCCGAAAATAGTTTTGCCAACAAGCACCCGGACATCATGTGAGTAAATAATAATTAATTGCTTACTTAATTAATTAATTAATTAGTTTAATTAGTTATTAAATAAATACCCGATGAAATAATTTCGGTTATTAATTTAAATAAATAATTTTTTTTTTGCTCTCTTATTTTGTCGGAAAATAGGAATTGAAAGAGGCTTGTAAGGTAATTTAAATTAAGTTTTTTTTTTTAACGAACGAGCCTTAAAGAGCCTTAAGGTTAAAATTTTCCTTTTTTTTCGGACAGTCATTTGAAAAAATTTTAGTACAAAATATTCAATATGGTTTATCTCCCAGTTTGACGGATGCTGTGTCTTCTGTACCGAGATGGAGGCTCATTCAAGCAGCTTTTCCACATGTCATGCATTGCACGGCAACTCTACTACAAAATCGGTGGGTTAATTTTTTTTTAAACTCTAACTCTAAACATCTATTAATATTATTATTATTATTATTATTAGCAAAGATACAAACATGCAAAATTTAGGAGCAACCGAATCTAAAATGTTATACACTTTACATTGGATTCTGTTGACTGCTGCCGAAGAATGTGCTGATGCCGATCACGAAAATGGTATTTTTCAATCTTCCCCGTTTTATTATTTATTTTCGATACCTGCGATTACGGTAAATTTTTTTTTTCGTTTACAATGAAAAAAAAATTTGATTTTTAACATATTTATGCGTTTGTTTGTTTGTAGTTATTCATTTATTTATTTGCTCCGATTTATCATCATTTAAAAGAATCTGATTTTCAAACTTATCGATTAGAAAACGGATTAAAAATGTGGCAGGCACTTTGGGATTATAAACATCCGGATATACCTTGTTTTACGGCTCACGTAAAACCAAAACCTAGAATGTTATCAAATAAATCAATGAAAGGAAATCATTTTCAATTTGGTGATGTTTTTATGGGAAGTGAGTCATTTTTTATCTCTTTTTTTTCCCTTTTTTTTAAAATATAAAATTTAAAATTTAAACTTACCCCATGAAAAAGGACAACAGAGCACGGATGATGGTCTCATCTACGGCGAAAGTCCACAAAGTCAAAGTGCGAGCGCTTCTTTTTCTTCCGAACAATTTTCTGGAACTCCAGCACAAATTCACGTTCGCGTGGAACCTATAAAAATAACAGAAGAAGAGGTACGATTAGAAAAAAAAATTATCTGGAAAAAAAAAAAAAAATTAAAATTGACGCGATAATTTATTTTAGGGTAATTGGGTTTCTTCTCCAAAAGATACCGTTTTTCCGGAAACAATACCAGAAGAAAGTTCTAGCACGGAAGAAGAACACGTGGTAAGTAAACGAATTAAACGTGGAAAAATAAAAAAAATTTTGTTGTTGTTATTAATTAATAAAAATTTTAAATTAATTTTAAAGGTTATTTTTCGTTTACCGTCACTGACGGAATCTGATGGAATTGAAAAATCCGGATCATTTTACACGGTATTATTTATTATGTTTAACTTATGAAAATTAAATATTTTTCCGGGAAAATCTTTAATATAAAATATTTTTTAAAAAAAATTTTTTAACAGGCCGATCCGAGTATATTTCATTTATCAATGAGTAAAAGTGTCAGTTCGAAATCAGCTCTGATGATTGAACAAGTAACTGCTCTTTCCGGTTCCGATATAAAACAAGGAAAAAATAAAATCACGATGCAAAAAATGGGGTAAATATTATAAATTTTGATATATTGTTTAAGGTACAAATTTTTAAATGTAAATATTTTTAATTAATTAGTTCATCGACCGATAAGGAGTCGGTATCCAGCAAAGGTCAACAAGGTAGCCTATCTAAACTTCATAATAACGTATCATTGCATTATTCTGACGTACACGCAGCCACCTTTCTAGATGTTGCTGTCTTAAGATGTTTATTTATATCTCAGTGGCCTGAGGAGGGAGTTTATTGGGCTTTGCAATTTTATTATCATAGGTGAACTATTAAAAAAAAACATTTAAAAAAAATAATCATAAAATCATAATAATAATAATAATTATTAATTAAATAGGCTGAGAGAAATATCAGAAGAAACAAACATTCAACAACTACCTAGAAAACGTAGCAATTCATTACCAATTCCAAAAATCGAAGTTTCTTTTTATCAGAGTCCGGAATTGAGAAAAAAAGATACAAATAAAGATTTTATAGAAGTGCCTGAAGTAAAAGATGTTTCTCGATTGGCAGGTAAAACGCCTACGCCTTTGCAAAAGGAAAATTTTTTTAGCAACCTGAATGATTGATTGATTGTTTCATTTAGAATCACCTTATTTTAATTGGAAACAAGGAGATGATTCTGTTTCTCATGCGAGAAGAGCAAGTGAAAAATGTACATCTAAAAAAAAAATGAAAATGGCGGATTTAAGAGCTTTTGTTGAAACAAAATTACTTTCAAAATCTGAAAAAACTCTTGAAAAAATCGGATCCGAAGAACCCAAAGCATTTTTGTTGCAGCAGGTTCATTTTTAATTTTTCTTTTTCCCCGAAATAAAATTTAACCGTTGATAATTATTATTATTATTATTTAGGATTACCATCATAGTTTAGACATCGGAGAAGATCATTTATCTCGTCCTTCTTCTGCTTTGGCAAAAATTTTCGAACACAGGCCCGATTTTAAACCTTTGGCTCTTGGAACGTTAGTGAAAGGGAAAAGTATGCCCAGCCTCAGGTAAGTTTAATCGAATAAATTAAGATTTTAATAAGAAATTATTAATGTATTAAATATTAAATTAATGTCAGGTACATAGGAGATCACGATAAACATGGTAAATCGGGAAAAATTTTAGAGGGTCATTCTCACACCATAACCAATCCAATAATTACCGTAACGGAACATACTCCAACTCCATCTCCAGATTTTCTCAAACGTCAGGTACAAAATATTATTATTATTATTATTAATTATATCAAAAAAATATACCTCTTATTTATTTTTTAATGTTTTTATTAAAAAAAGTTATCAGCTGAAAGTCAAACGGATGAAAACAGTTTACAAAGCAGACAACAAATATTTTCACAAGAACGTAAACACAGTCTGACAAGATCACAAACTGATTCAAACATAACTTATGCTTGCGATGATTTTATAGAAGCTCCTGGTGCTTCATATTATGTGACAAAAGAAGGAGATATTGATATTCAAGTCGTACTTAAGGTACGTTCAAAACTGATTCTATTCCACCCGCACCACATTCTAAATTTTCTTTATTTTAAATTTAGGCAGTCCACTTTGCAGCTTTACGAGACAACATGTGTTGCACCCTCAGAGTATGCGAAGTTATATTTAACCTATTAGAGTTATTGATAGACATGGGAGTGTTAAAACAAAATCCAAATTTGAGCGAATTAAGTATTTTTGGTAATAAAAATAATTTTGGAAAAACGGATAAAGAATCGTGTAACAGTTCGGAACATGAAGAAATAAGAGAAGAAATATCCGTTGTTAAAAATCCGGAGGAAAAACATTATACTTCTCACGAATTTATACTCAATACTGTTTTAAGGTGAGTTTTCCAGTTTTTTTTTTTTTAAAAAAACCGGAAAATTTCATGAAAAATTTTTTAGCGTTTATAAACATCTTGGATGTCCTCACGGTTGCGGTGACGGTCAAAGAGGTCCTCCAGCAGATTTTTTAAGATCTCAGGGACAAACAATATTAACAAAACTCCAGAGATTCAATTCGAAAAAATTTACAAAATTTTTAAGAAATTACGTTCGTAATCAGAGTCTAACGGAAATAATCGAATTTTTTCATTCTTATGTTGGTTTCTGCGTCGATCCGAGTTCTTTACTTTCCCCTCTAAGTGAGTATTTTTAAAATGAAACATAAAAACATAAAATGTTTTTGTTATCCTCCCATTAAAACCCCAAACTTTTTGTTTTCTTAAGCATTTGCAATTTATTATTATTATTATTTTTTTTTTTGATGTGTGAATGTTACAAAAAAAAAAAAAAATCAATTATTATATTCATATGATGAGATGTGTAAATGTCCATCTTTTCATTTATAGTTTCGATCCTAATTTTTTTTAGGAATGAATCATCTGTGGTTGTTAGCGAGGAAAGCTGGTCAAATTTATGGTAGGATTGTCTCACTCATTTGCCGTCAATTTTTATTTATTTTATTTATTTATTTATTTTTTATTAATTTTTTAAAACTATTCACTTGAAATTAACAACACGCTGTGCACCAAAAAATTATTATTATTTTTTTTTTTCATTTTCTTTCGCTAAGTATCGTATTATATATCTCCTCTTATAGTTTGTTTCGAAAAAAAACTCAAAATAATAATGATAATCGAATAATAGAAAAAATTTCAACAGAGAAAAACACATCGATTTAAATTAATTCTACATAATTAATCTCTCATTTCATAATTATTATTATTATTAATCGTGATTTTTATTTAATTAAAAGTCACGATTAATAAATAATAATAATAATAAATAAATATAATTGAATCGATGTTTTTTTATATAAAAAAAAGAAAAAAGAAAATTGTGTGTTGAGATGAATATTTATATTGGGCTTGAATAAGTTTTTCTTTCTTTGTCCGTAGTTTGCCTTTTTTTAATTTTTCTTATCTTTTCTATACAAAATCACACTTGGCTCCTTCACTACATTATTATTATTATTATTTTATAAACAAAAAAAATTTGTTTAAATAATTAATAGCCAAGTGAAGTAGGTAGAGAGCTATGGTCTGCATGAGTAGTAGTTAAAGGTCTTTTTCTTTTTTTTTTTTTTTTTTTAATGATAGAAGCAGACCCGTCATTTTTTTTTTTTTATCGTTTTTAGATTTAGCCAGCATATTTTTTTTTAAATTCGAAATTTTTTAAATTTAAAAAAAAAAAAATTTAATGAAAAATATTAAAAAAGAAAAAAAAATTGTCGAATGTTTCAACAGATCAGAAAAGAAGTTCAAGCAAAAGTCCAGAAGTAATAACTCAAGGATATTCGACAAATTTTGGTGCTGGTCTCAAAGGTGGAGGATCACGTGGGGTAGAAGGACAAATTATGACGAGCGTGTTTAAAACTTTGGTTTCAAGATTGGTTAAATCGTTAAAGGAACTTAAAACTCAGGAAAATATGGTGAGTTGAAATTTGTTTTATCATTGTCAAAAGGAGTGCCAACAATTCATCCGAATTTGATTGATTGATTGATTGATTTTTTCAGCCTTTATACTGTGATATAAGACAACTTATGACGTATATAAAAGAAGCTCACGGTGGAGTTTTCAGAAGGGTTGCTTTAAGCGGATTAATTGATTCCGCGAGTAGATTTAATAAAAAACCAAATAATATTCAAACTGCAAGAGTTTTAAGGCACGTTAGTCCAACCGATGTTGAAGATCAAACAGATGGACCCGGAAGTTCATTTTATCTCGATGAAAAGGGTCAAAAAAAATTAATATTTAAAAAGAAAAGCACGTCGTCTGCATGTGCAGTTAGTACTCAACTGTTTTTCTTTTTGATTGATTGGAAAATTTCAAATTTCAAATGAAATAATATTTTTTTTAGGGAGTTTTAGAAGCAGAAGGATCTGAAGAAGGATGTAAAAGTCAAAGTCCTTTGGGTAATGCTAAAAAAAAACATCAAGCGATTCTTACTCCGAGGCAAAGTGAAAAAAATTTGAGCATTTCGGAAATAAGTAAAACATTGAAAGGAGAAAAAAATACTAAATTCATACCGAAAATAGGAAATTTAGGTACGTCTTTAAAATATTGTCTGTCATTTATTATTTAAAATGAAAAATTAAAAATTTAAAAAATTTTAGTGAGTTGGTTTAAAAAAGAACATGGGAAATCAGAATCTGCAGACAGCCATGATGACAACGAAACAATTCACGATGGCGGCACTTTACCAAGAGATCAAACGCTTCATTATAATCTTATGGGTAAAAGTTCATCAAAAGGCAGTTCGGGGTAAGATGAAAAATTTTCAAAAACTCCCTTTATTTTTTTTCCCCCTAGAAATTCATGTATTTTTTATTATATTATTTTTAGGGATCTTAAACAGGCTTTGCAAAAAACAAGAAAACGCGTCGAAGATCAATTGAAAAGAAATTTCGGTTTTAGAAAAGGAAAAAGAAAAGATGGAAGCATTGAAGACACATCGGGAGCCTGTAAGTATATATAAATCCACATAATAATAATACTGAAAATATTTTAATTAATTAATTAATTAATTTTATAGACTTGAGCAGAAAAAGTTCTCTCGATTATGGTGATTCTTCTCGAGAAGCTGATTTTATAATTTTTCGAGAGCGAAAACTCGTCCCACTTCTTCCAGTACTCAATGGTATGATGCGATTTTCGTTTCTTCTCGAAACGTGTCAACCTGGTTCCGTACCTGATCAGCATTTATTGGCTGCTATTTTAGATTTGGTAAGAATCCCCATGATAATAATTTCCTTATTTTAACCTTGACCATTAATGCAACATATAAAATATAATTTATATATAGCCTCATGCGCCAATCGTTGCAAAAGCTGCTTTTTTGTTGGAATGTGCCTTTTTTGTACACAATTGTAACAAAGGCCAGTGGCCGACATGGATGAAATTAAACTTTCCAATATTTAGACCCTCGATGCCTAATCAAGCAAGAGTACCGACTTCAGGTATGAGGCGCACACATATTCTTCAAAGATCTTCAGGAAAATTATTTTACCAATGGGCCGAGGTATTTTTAATCAACTAAAAACTCTCAAAATTTTTCATCGCTAGAAGTCTCTTTATAATTTTAAAAAAAAACGATTTTCAGGCCGTAAGTGGAAGGTTGGAACAAATGCTTCAAAAAGATAGATTACTCATTCCTGATGTGGTTTCAATGGTTACCGAAGAAAGTCGTCAAAAAGAATTATTAATTGAAGACGAAGAGGAAGATTTCTTAGATGAAGGTAAGGTAGAAGAAGAAGAAGAAGAAGGTGGTGAGACGCAAAAGGAGTTAATCATTTATTTAAAAATTTTATTTTTACAAGCCAGCGTCAATTTATACGGAAATGAATGTCCGATCGCTTTGAGAATGATAGCTTGCATACTTTTACTTGAAATCACCGCATTTTTACGTGAAACTTATCAAGCACTACCTAAATCAAGAACTTCTGGTAAAGATCGTCCACCACCTTGGGAACGAATGTATAGCAAAGAAGCCAACAGACGTTGGAGTATGGCCTTGTCCAGTATGGGACACTCACAAACTTCTGCTCAAAGCCTTCAAAGTATTGCTTGCGATAAAGACACAGCAGGTCAAGCAGAAAGAAAAATTAGTTTTGTGTTACATGAACCCGACAATGAATCGGAAGGCAGTAGTAATACAACAGTTACCATTCAGGTGATTCTCATTCATAATTTGACTGAAAAAATAATTAAAACGCTGTTTGTTCGAAAATATTT
>NW_002987227.1:381153-402640 GCF_000006295.1 Pediculus humanus corporis | reverse complement strand
AAGAGAAAAAAAAAGGGAACAGGGCATCGTCCATACAACCACAAGGAAGGCCTTTCTTATTGAGACGAGGTACAGCTACCAATGCGACAGGTTCATTTAAAAGAAGAAGTTTAAAATTAAGAAGAGGAACTAAAGAAGGAGAAAGCGATTGTAAGATGGTTTTAAATAATATTAAATTTAGTTTAAATAAGAATTCGAAATATTGATCCTGCTTATTAATATATGTTATAATAAATAACTGTATAAATTTTAACAGTTAAACGTACGGATTCGATACAGTCAAAAAGAAAAGTCAGTTCATTAAGTGATAAAAGTGATAATTCTGAACCTGGTCCTGCTGGAGAGGCAAGCGGTGAAGAATCACCGGGAATATTAAGTGACGATCAACCTCCAGAATCACCAAGTGACAGCAACGAAACGGATGACACGTCAAAAAATATGCCTTGGATGAGGGTCAGAATTTTTTTTTTTAAATTAATATTAAACAAAAAAAATTTTTTTACTCGACAATAATAATTTTTCCACAGGTGGTCGTTCAATTTGCTCATTCATTTAATTTTTTTTGTTCACATCAATCGTTTTGCCATCCTTTTTGCTACAGGAGACATATGAGAGC
The DNA here is from genome assembly GCF_000006295.1 of Pediculus humanus corporis. NCBI lineage: Eukaryota > Metazoa > Arthropoda > Insecta > Psocodea > Pediculidae > Pediculus > Pediculus humanus. Next base: position 402,024 of record NW_002987227.1, on the reverse strand, counting down.
ATGCGAACGACTCATGAAAGCCGTTCGAAAAGTTTACGGTGAAGAAAGCAATTTATTAAAAACAATGGGAGATGAATCCGGTGAAAAGCAACAGGATAATAAAAAAGATAAATCTGGAAAAGGACGAAAAGTATCGGATCAAACAAGCATTCAAGCATCTCCCATCAGAAGAAAAGATAGCGTTGGTAAAAAGGATAACAAATGTAAAGATTTTGATCATGATTTAGAAAAAAATGAAGTTATAAGAAATTGTGAAAAAAAAGAAATGATACCTGAAAAAACTAAAGAATCATTGCCAATATTAAAATATTTAAAAACTCAGGTAAAAGATGATGTTCAACATAAAAAACAATTTTTTCAATTCTTAATTAACAAAACAAACGAACAAACTTTTATTGTTTTAAGGTAAAAAATGTATTTCACGCTCCATTGTCTATTTTGGTGAAAGGTGCTGTATTATTATCTGAAGATCTTTTTATTGACGTCATTCCTGTTGCCTGGGAATTACTTTTAGAATCTGATCAAGAAGTAGCAGCAGTAGCTGCGAGTCTTTTCATCTTATGTTCTGTAAGAGCACCAAATCATGTAAGTGATTTGGTACATCATGCGCTCAGCAATCAGGAAACATCCACAAGAATCAATGCAATTCTAAGGTTGAAACCAGAAATTATTTACTAGGGAAATTTTACTCCTCAAAAAATGACCAAGATTTAAAATATTTTCTAGGTTTCAAGTTTTGTGGAAATTAAGGTATCAAGTTTGGCCGAGAATGGAAGAAGGAGCCCATGTAACTTTTAAAGTACCACCTCCTGGTATAGAATTTACACTTCCGAGTCCTAAAATCGGTATCGAAAGTTTACCTGTTGTAGATCCACCTTGGGTTCCTCAAATTCAAACAAAAGTCGAAGAAGTTACAATAAGTCAAGAAAGTCATGTAAATATATAAAAATAAAATGAATTACATAAATTATTATTAAAAATATAATAATTAAATTTTATTAATTCGAAAAAGAGAGCTTTGGTAACGGCAACGAAAACAAGAAAAAAACAACAAACGGAATTAATAACTTTGGCTCTTCAAGCACAAGAAGATAAAAAAAGAGTTGAAAGAGAAAATTTTTTAATAACGACCATTCCAGTTACCGTACAAGCAGCTTATCAGCCAAGTTTATTTCATGCAATCGGAGATGATCACGATGAAGGTATTTTTTTTTTTTTAATGAAATTTTCTTCCTTATTAGAGAAGAGGAAAAAGAAAATTTTTTTTTTTACAACAGGAGATGAAGATCAAGCGGAAATAAATCAAGGACGTAATGCTTTACATCATACAAATGCCGTACATTCATTATTTCCGTCATGTTTATGTTCGGCTGTTATTCAAATTATATCTTTATTAGATGATGCTGCTGTATCTTCTGATGGTAATGCTGTATATGAAGTTGCTTATTCGGTAAAAATTATTTATTTAATAATATTAATAAGTTTTTAAGTTAATCAAAGTAAACTAAAGATTTCCTTTTCCCCCATTTCTCCAGGTGATATGGAATTGTTTGGTAGAAGATTCGGCTTTATTTCTTCGTTATATATTGGAACGTATAACCCGGGAAAAACAAGATCAAATGTTTAAAATTTTAAGGCATTTAATTCGTTTTGTTCCAAAGTTACCACAGCAAGCAGCTTTTGCTCTTTATAATTACATAATTGGGTATGTTATGTTTTACGTCAGAAGTTCTCACGAAGAAGGACAACAGTATATTGGAACTGCTCTATCTATTTTATGGATGGTAAAATTAATTTTTTTTTTTTATAGTTAAACCTTTTGTGAAACTCCGGAATAACTAATAAAATATGGTTTTAGGTTGTCCACAGCGTTCATGGTATCATGTTTAAAGATTTAAAACAAATTCTTAGAAAAGAACAATGCGATGCTTCTATTTTACTAACTGCCAATGTACCATCGGCTAAAAAAATTATTGTACACGGTCCTCAGGGTATATATATACTATCGATAACTTTTAAAAACAATCAAATTTTTAAAAAAATTTTTATTTATAAAAGTTTTTTTTTTTTTTTAGAGCAAGATGCTGGAGGAATTCCATCTCAGTTTCCCGTTCAAGAAGATACTCAATTTTGTCAAATACTAAGGGAATCCCTGGATTTTTTCGGTGTAGAAGAAAGCAAACACAAAGAATATTTTTTAGTTGATCATAAGACGAGTAAGAAAAATTTTTTTTTAACAAATCGTAAAATCCTAATTTTATTTTATAAACAATAATAAATTTCAGGGCAAATACACAATCCAGCATCGTATGTGAGAGATTTTTATTTTTTTAAAAGATCTCAATATCCGCAATTAGAATTAGTTTACATGAGACCAGATGATGCTTTTAATGGTCTACAAAAACAAGAATTAATTCATAAATTTGTTGAAATAGGAAAAGTTTTATTAACTTGGGCCATTTTAAAAAATGTCGATATGGTAAAAATATTTTTACGTTGTACTATTAAAGATTTCGAGTACTGTCAACGTGAAAATTTTAAATTTTACTTTTATTTTGTCTGAAGGTTGTTCAAAGGGTTGTTTTTCTACATGAAGAATTAATGAAATTACCCTCTTTTCCGAGAAAAGCTCTTGAAACTGATTTAGATCTATATAAAAAAGGAGAACTAGGAAAGGTATAAATTTTTTTTTTAAATAAAATATTTAATTTATGTTTAAAACCTTATAAATTTACATTAATAATATTAAATTAATTTGCGAATATACACAGGAACTATTAGGCCTCGATGTCTTACATAAATTTATGTGGGTTCGATTAATTGCGAGAATGTTTGAAGCGATGGCTGGAAATTTTGCTTATTCCGGGGACATACATTTGTTATTAAATGTTTTAAACGGGGCTTTGATTATACACAGCGAAGATTCCTGCATTTTAAGATATGTTATGGCAACTTATATCAACGCTGCTCACAATTTTAAAAATATTTTTTCCACTAACGGGTAAGTCAAACGTTAGATTTATAAATAATACGTAATTCAATTTTTTTTCATTTCTAAAAAAAAAAAAAACGTTTAAAAATTTCAGGTATTTATTGATAATGCCTACTCTTTTGCAAATTTATTCTAATCATCAAAGTAATAAACTAGTCACCCGAACGGTTGAATATTGTGTTAAGCAATTTTATCTCATGAATAGAAAACCGTTTATTTTGCAAATGTTCGGTAGCTTGTCTGCAATTTTAGACACCGAGGAGGATGGTCAATACGGTGATGCTCACAAGGTGAGCATTGGGTTTTTTCAATTTTATAATACTAAGAATAAAACTTTTTAAACATTATTTTTTACTCATATCATTGCAATTAGTTTGTTTTAAAGAATAAAACAGATGGTATTCCTATTAACTTTTTAGGTACAAGCAAAATGCTTGTTTCAATTATTATTGAGTTTGGAAACACCTTCTCCAGATCCGTTAAATATTGCAGAATTGGTTAAAGAAGAAAAACCGTTAAAAGCAATTGATTTTTGTTACCACGATGAAAGTGAAATGGTTACTGTTTTAGATTGTATTTCTCTTTGCATTATGGTTATAGCATACGCATCTGATTCCGTTAGGGGTCATCAAATGCTGGTATTACTTTTTTTTCAATTATAGAATTCTTATTAATACTATCGTCAATAACTTTACACCGAAAAACATTCATATGTTAACAGATAATATTAGAAGCCATTCTACCTTACTACCTTCAACAAATACAAAAACCGGGATATGAAAAGGATGGGAAAACAGAAAAAGAAATAATTCAACAATTAGCAGTCGCTATAAGGACATTAGTTCACAATTGCGAAGCTTTGGCAAAGTAATTAAAAATCACACTTTAACTATAAAATTTTATACATTAAATTCTTTAGAACTGTTTACCTAACTGATGCTCTGTTGTAGAAATTATAATGGTCCTCAACGATCAAGCCCCGAACATAAAGGATCTAGTCAGCGAAATTATAGCCGAGGTCCATACAGTCCTGGTTTTGAATTTGAAGATGATTCACATTCTAGATACCTGAGTGATCACAGTCGAAGTAAATTACATTATGAAAAAGGAGAAATGGAAGATTCGGAAATGTTAAGAAATGAATTTCGAAGACCCAGAGACATTTTATTATCCCTTGTGGCAGATTTTCACACAAAATGTACTCAAAGGTTGGCTGAAATTAACAAAAAATCAGGGTACGATGGAAAAAACGTTGAAATTTTTGACTTTAAATCTCACATAGTAAGGATTTAACTTCTTTGCCATACTTGTTTCAAATCGAAAAAAATTTTTTACTATTCGCGTAATATTTTTATATTTTAGAGATTAGTAGACATTGCTCATAGTCTTTTAAAAGTGGCCCCTTATGATCCGGACACAATGGGTTGTCGAGGATTACAAAGATATTTCAATGATCTTCTTCCGATGCCAGAATGGTCAAATGATGCGATGCGTCCAGCTTTAACAACTATCCTTCGACGTTTGGAAAAAACATTTAATAAAATATACAAAAAGGCTTCTATTCGAGTACAGAATTTTTTTTTATTAAAAAACACAAATGAAAATAATATAAAAATCATTTAAACAAATTTAAAAGTTTTTTTTTTTTTTATTTTTTAGCGTCATACGGATTGGGATGCAGCAGCTGGTCTTTTAAAAGGAGTTTATGAAATGCTTTCCCGATGTCCTTACATAGTTCACGCACAACATTTAAAAACACTTATAAACACATGTCAATCATTAATCTTGGGAGATGCAAGTAATTATGATATTTCGGCCAACGAACCTTTGGTAGTACGAATATTAATGACAATGGTACCTCCTCCGCATTTCTGCTCTACTGTCGTTAGACTTATTGTTCTACAAATTTTACTTATGGGAGTAAGTCGAATTTTTTTTTTTTTTAACAAAGAAACTTTTCCACAACTTTATCAATAAAATGCTAAAAATAAATTTGATAATTTAAGGAAAATTATTCACTTGAACAAGTCTGTGGTAATACTATATTTCCAAACAAAAAGAAAACGGAAAGCATGCTCATGAATCTAATCATTCCATTGTGTATGAGAGTGGGAAGTGGTAGAAAAGATGCTCTTCAAATGAGACCACAAGACATTAGTTTTGCACTTACGGTTGTTCTTCATTCTATGTGCCCACCGGCAACATTAACAGCCCAAAATATTAAATCTTTGTCCGAAATGAGATCTGGAAGTTTAGCAGTAGGAAAAGAAACCAAAAAACCAGTTCGATTACCACAGTCTACTTATCAGGTGTCATTTTTAGGTAAGAATCAATCTCGTCCAATTTAAGCCAGAAGAAAAACGTTTAAAAAAAAATTTTTTGAATACTTTTTTCAGCCTTAAAAATAATAATGGTTTGTTTTGAAAATGATTTGACAAACGAGTGGCACAGAATAGCCAAAACAGTAAAAGATGTTGGAAAAATTATTGATTTGGGATCCGTTTTTTGGAACTTTTTAGATTTTGTTTCGTCTCAAAGAACTCCACTTTTTGTACTTTTGCTGCCGTTTATAAATCAAAAGGTATACATCTTTCAAAAAAAAAAAAAAAAACTCGATATGTTTTTCGGATAATAAATAAATTTAAAATGTTTTAATAAATATCTTCAGGTTAGCAGCCCCCCTTTAAATGATCAACAGCGTCACATGCAATTTGTTATTCGAGAAAAACTAAAAGGTCACAGTCTGCCAATTACTAAATGTCGATCAGCTTTGCTCATTGATTTGGCTCATGAAATCAAAGAACTTAAAGAAGAACTGGAAAATGGAAAAATAGGTTAATTACCAGATATTATATAGTTTTTTTTTCTGGTTGCAAGTTCTTTTAATATTTTAACAACCATATAATAGGAAATACTTTGAGATTTTAATGTCAAAGGGCATAGTTTTGAAAAACGTTAAAATAATATAAAAAAGTTTTTTGCGAATAGTCTTAATTTAAATAAATAAATAAATTTTAAATATATTATCATTTATTGCAGAAGATGCAAGAGGAGTCGATTTGTTAAATATATCTAATTCTCAATCTGGAGATATATCAGTGATTGGTTTAACTAGACATCAGCAGCGTCCATCTCTTATAGGAAATCTATTCACAAGTGGTAATCCCCTTTTTTTTATTTTTTTTTTTAAATTAAAGGAAAATTATTACATATTACAAAATAAATATGTATCTCTAAATTTTAATTTTTTTTTTTTTTTTTGTAGGAGGAGTTGAAACGAATTCTAAACACGCTCAAAATACAAATGATTTACCTATGAAACCAGTACAAAGTCAAAGAAACAGTGTTTCAAGTGTAACAGAAAAAAAACCAGAGGAATCTGTGACAACAGATGAGAATACCGAAAAAACTTCAAAACAGGAAACGGTTACAACAAAAGGTAAATACTAAAAATGCAAATACTTAAACTTTTTGAATTGTAAAAATTATAGTTTAATTTATTTTTATAACAATTTCATTGTAGGAGAAAGTTCAGTTACGTCCTTTAGTCCGGGAAGTCCAAATGATGATAGTTCAGGGGAAACGACAGAAAAACAAAATGTACCTAGATTACAAAGATCTAAAGCGCAAAGCCGAAAAACGTTAAGATTGAGAAAAAGTAGAAAATTTCATTCGGGACGTGTTGAGGTAAGGGGGGAGGGGGAATTCACATGCAGTTCAAATATAAGTTTTATTAATAAAATTAACAAATAAATTTTTTTAGATATCTGATAATGTAGGAGAAAAACAAAGTTACTCAACTCCGGCCACACCTATTCAAATTACTCCACAAGCCCAAAAAATTTTATTAGAACACCTGAAAGAAGCTAAATTTAAAGAAATATTTACAAAAGATGAAAAACAAGAAAGGCACAGAGAAAATACAAAAAAAACACCGACAGATAAAGGAAATGGAGATAAAAGTTCACCTAGTTGTGGATTTTCAAATGAAAGAAAAAAACCTGAAGACAAAGCCAGTCGGTCGAATGAAAGAAGTTACCAAAGCCAAGCACAACAAAATTTTCCCCCCAATAATGTATTTAAAAATAATAATTTATTAAAAACGGAATTATCTGTGGACGATGATACCAGTGCAGTTTCACAAACTTCTAGCACATCAGGTAATTATAAAAAAAAAAAAGTTACTTACAATTCACAAATATAAACCCAAAATTTCTCCTAAAATAACCTAAAACTTAATTTCTGGATTTTTTATTAGGATATCGAGAATCTTGTAGCATAATAACAATGACAATGGAAAGTCCCACATTACCTCATCCATCTTCAATAACTACAACTTCACCGGATTCTTCTTTGACAAGCATTGATGGTGATGAAACAGCTGTTTTAGCAAGAAGTAGCTCATCCCAACATTCCTTAATGATGTTATTCGAAACAAAAGATGAAGATACATTAATTTAAAAGCGATTTTTGGCGCGAAAATAATTGGTTAATCTTAAAGAAACGAATGGTAACCAAAAAAAAAAAAAATAGGAAAATAAATATTAAAATATTTAACCACTGCCCAGTAGTAATTTTAAGCATAGTTATTAATAGTAAATAATTAAATTTGATTTTTTTATATATTTTTGACAAAAAAAAAACTTAAATTTTTTGCAGTATTATTGCAATAAAAATATTTTCTTTTTTTTTTTTAAATTCACAAACACGTATTTTTTTTATAAATTAAAAATAAATAAGACATTTTAATTTTAAAGGATAACATTTAATTGAATTTTTATCAAGAGGTTAAAAAAATTTAAATTTAATTTATTTCAGTATATATAGTAAAAGAAGTTCCTTAATTTTTTGTGTTATTATAATTATTAATAAGTAAAAAATTTAGATTAAAAAAAAATTTGTTTGATTTACATTTAAATTCGATATTGAGGCTTTAAAAAAAAAAATTAAATTGTCAGTTTGATTTGTTTTAAAAATTTCTGTTTCAGTATAATGAATAAGAAAAAAAAAACATGATTTATAGAGTAAATTACACTCGGAGCATAAAATAAATGATTGAAAATACTGTTTTATGTTCTATTTTATGTCACATTCCAATAAATATATATATAAATACGTTTTAAAAAAAAAATTTTAATAAAAATTTTGTTTGTTATCTAAAGGGCAAGATTGTGTTTCATAAGAATTTTCCGTTACTCCTAATATTTCTAAATCTTCTTTTTGCAAGCAGCCTTTTGGAAAATAACCCCATAATTTAGGTGCATGCGTTTTTAAAGTTTTTATTCTTTCCTCTTTAACTAATTCAGCTTTTTTATTTTCTTCATTTTCTTCTAAACGATTTAAAAGTTGAGTTAATTTTAATCCTTCAGCTCTCTCTTGTATTTTTAGTCTCATCGCTTCCTTGTTATAATTAAAATTATGTATTTGTTCCTGACGTCTTTTTTCTATTTTTTCTTTTTCTGCTCTATCCTCAGCTTCAATTTTTAATTTCATTTGTTGAGCAAATTGATAATCAAGTTCCTTTTCTTCAGCTTTTTTACGCTTTTTTTCATCTAAAAGTTTATGATATGACTCAATAGCTTCTTGTTTTCTAATTTTCTCTTTATGCATTTCTAATTCTTTTTTTTTATTTTCTTTTTCTTCCATTTCATTTCGCAATATCGAATCCATTAAATTTTGATTTTCCATTTTTTTTGCCTGTAAAATATTATTTTTGCATTCAAATTTTTATCTTTGGAAATTTTATATAAAGTTTTAAGGAAAAAATTACTTCTTATAGTTATAAACGAGAAAATAACACATTAAATTTACTTAAAAAAAAAAAAAAAAACTCACAACTTTCGCTTGGGTTTCTTTCATTAATTTTCTAGTCATTTCTTGAACTGATATTTTTTTCGATAAGGCTTTAGCTTCTTCCAATTGTCTTATTCTATCTTTTTCTTCATTTATTTGTTTAATTTTTTCATCTTCTTCCTGAAGTACAAGTCTTTCTTTAGCTTTCCACACAGCCCTGGCAGCAAAATGCTGTTGCATTTCCTCTTTTAATTTTTGCTGTAAAAATCTTTTTTCTTCCAATTCCCTGTCATAAATATTTATTTTATAAATAATCATCGCCTAAATTTGTAACGATAATTTTTTATTTAAAAAAAAAAAAATTTAACGAAACCTTTTTTCATCATCTTTTATTTTCTGAATAATATCATCAAACATATTTTTCTCTTTCATAAATGATATATATTCCAATTGTCTAAGTCTCTCTTTTTCAATAATTTGATCTTGTAATGAATGCCTAAAATCATCCTTTAATTTTTTTTCTGTTAATTTATTGGCAATTTCTTGCTCCTCAAAAGTTCCAACAGCTTCTTCAACAATTTCTCTAGCCTTTTTCTCTTGTATCTGCATAAAAAAAAACAATCAGGATAATGTGTGCAACTGAAGCTTAACATAATAAATAATTTTTTAATATTTTACATCATCTAAAATTTTATTAGCTTCTTTTTCGATTAATTGAGCTGCAATTGCTTTTTTGACATAAGCTGCTTTTAACTGTGACTCTAATTCTCTTAATTCATGATTATTTTCCCACAAATGTAATCTCATTTTTTCATCAATAATTTCTTGACGTCTTATTAAATTCAATTCGACAGCTAAATTTTCTTCTTGTTTAAGCTGATTTATTTTTAACTGCTCTACTTCTTGTGCCTAATAAAATATTTAAAAAAAAAAAAAAAAATTTTTTTCGGTTTTAAATAAATAATTCAATAACGAAATAAAACTCAATAAAAAATTTCAATACCCTATGAACAACGCCATTTAAAGATGCTTCTCTTCTTTCAAGTTCAAGCCTTCTTATGAAATCTTTTCTTTCGTTTACTAAATTCTTAGCTTCTTCCAGTTGGTACTTGAGTAACATTCTCTCATCTTCTTCTATACTTTTTTTTAATTCTTGTCGAATTTTTTCTTTGTCTTTTTCTTTTTTGAAATTCATTTTTTTTTTTTTTTTGACTTTTAATTAAAACTAATTATTTAAACAAAACTTATAACAAATAAAATCGAGAGAAAATTAAATACTGAAAAATAATCCAAATTGTCAGGAAAAAATGCTTTTTTTTAAGTTGTAAAACAAAATTTTTCGGGGCCCTTAAAATCCGTTACAAATCCGGAAATGCATGCATGAATCATTTGTAATGAAAATTTTTAAAATTGCAATTATCAAATTTATTTGCGCGGTTTTCAAATCATCAAAATTTTGGTTAGAAATATATTTTTTATAAATTATATTACTTATATTTATAAAACCGGAATGAATTGATTTAAATCGAAAAGCCATTTTAATTAAATTTTTAGTTTTACATCCAAAAAACTAGCAAATTAATAAAAGCAAATATCGCAAAAAGTTAAAACAAATAAATAGTTGTTGTAGAAAAAGTCAATTTAAAAAATTTTTCTCAAATACTTATTTACCCAAAAAAAAAAAAAAAAAAACTTTTTAACGCATGACAGTTTTTTTTTGAAATTCTTTTTTTTGTTAGTGGATAACGTTCACTAGTTTATTTCAACATTTGTTTGTATCTAATCAAGTTTTACTGTGTAAATTACTTTTTTTAATTTTAATTATTAATTTTTTTTAAAAGTTATTAATTAAATTCAATAAGTTAACTTTTAAAATTTATATCAATCTGGTTACTTCATTAAAAAATTAAAATTTTAATAATTATTGTTTTTTAATTTTAGATTAAAAGAAATATGGTAAAGAAAATGAATTATTTAAACTTGTACTTTATACTATTGTCTTTAAATGTCTTATTTATTTTCAATACTATACAATTTGGACATTGTAAAGGTAATTAATTAATATATTGTTTTTTAAAAAAAACACGTAAAATGTTTCAAACTATTATTATTATTATTATATATAATTTTTAAATTAAAGTTTTAATATTATTTGTTTTAATAAATTATTTATATTTTAGGTTTACAATACGATAAACTATCCAATTTAGGACTCAGAGATGTAATTAAAATGAGAAGAGGTATTTTAAAATTATTTATTTTTATTATATTTCCCCCTTTTCCCCCCTTCAAAAAAAACGTTATTTTAAATTTTTAAATGAATGTCAATGATTTTATAAATGATAGGAGGATGTGCAGCTTTTGGTCATTCATGTTTTGGCGGACATGGTAAAAGAGGAACAAAATTCAATCCATTTCCTCAAGTCAAAGAAAATAGAGTAAATTTTAAATTAAAATATGATAACATTGATAACGAGTTAAAAAAGGAAAATTCACAATTATTTACCAAATATTTAAAACATCAAATATTATCCCAGAGAAAAAAATCAGATGATGGAAATTACTTTTTTTAAACATCATAACAATTTTTATATTAAATATTAAAAGAATAAATATATTAATATATAAAAAAATATATGTATCTGTATAACAAATAAATTTATATTTACTAAACAATAAATAATTTAAAAATAAATATTAAAAATTTGACTATAAGAAATTATTAATTTTTTTTGGATACTTTTAAACTTTTATTTTCAAGGAAAAATTAATAACGCTTCCTAGTTTTCCCTTTTTAAATATTTCAGCCCAGAGCTTCGTTTTAGTTTTTAATTTATCAACCAAGCATTAAATATTAAAAATTAAAAGCGAGAAAGTACTTGATAAAGTTTAAAAAAATGACAATTGTTCTTGTTTCGAATTGGTTACCATTGATTTTTTTCCTTTGTCTGTTGGTTAATTTCAACCATCAAATGAAAATTTTTTAAAAATTATGAAGTTTATCTTCTTATTTTTACATTACGACATCATTCCGGTATTAATAAATAACCAAGTTCCCCAGTAACTTACAATTTTCAACGTCATATAGAATTTTCATTTAAAAAAAGCAACAAATCTTGCGAAAATTTAAAAAAATTCTTGTTCAAATTTCGATAAAAATATAACTATACCTCAAATAATAGTAATACAAAAATATATTATTTTTATAAATTAAAATCTAGCAAAAGCATGTTTGAAGCTTCAAAATTATAAAAAAATATTGATTTTTATCAGAAAATTATTGTTCAGACCAAGTCAGTTTCCAATGCTAAAATTATTGACTTTGTAACTGCAGCAGCTGCGAGAGCTGCATATGACTGCCATTTTGATTTTATTGTACCATCTTTATAATCGCTTATTCCTCGAACAAAAATAAAACCATCTCTGAAATGAATAAAACCAACTCATACAATATATCCTCCATTTATATAAACTCAGCGCATACATAGTTATAATAATAATTACTTTGCATGTGAATTATATGTTAGTATTTTAATTATATTTTAAATTGGAAAAAATGTTAAAGATAAATAATGGAACCGGAGAATTTTAGGTTCAAAAAATCGAAAGAAAGAAAAAAGAAGAATAATCCCCGGTAAAAATATAAAAAAAAAAGACTTACCTACAATTTCCGATGATACTTTGTATGACAGGATCAAATTCAGGGACGTATGCTAGTATGTCATGTTCTGAAGAAAATTTTCGCCTGCAGAGATCGGACCAGGAAACTTCTCGACTTGTTCCAATAACTCCCAAATGCAATCTTGGTCGATTTTCATCTCTAAAAATGTTTTGAAAAATAAGTCATTAGTAAATTTATTATTATTATTATTTTTTTTTTTTGTTGCTAAAAGTTAATTCACCTTTTAAAATCTTCATCTTGAGGTATGGGATGAGACACTTCGATTAAATCATTTTCACCAACATTCATGTAAAGTCTATCAGTGTTCGAATGTGGCCTACTGAATTCTTGTTCTGTTGACGTTTTCAGTGTTTTGTAACCTTCATCCAAATGCTTCCAAATGAAATTATTGTCATTCATTGTAGACTGTAAAACATAAATTATAATAATTATTTAAAGAATAAAAAATTGCAAAAAAAAATACTTTAAATATTAAACCATACTTGATTTTTAATTTTAGCAGCCACGGTTTGCAATACTGAATTTTTCGAACGATATTCTTTAGTTTGAAATTTAAAAGAGCCTGGACTTGTTTCTGTAGCATCCTCACAGTGTATGAAAATGGTACTAAAAAATATTAAAAATGCTTTGTAATATTTACATATTTGGTTTTTATTAATTTTTCACGTAATTGTTTATACTTACTCTGATTTTGGAGTAGCATGAGAAATAACAACGTCACCCAATCGTACGTGTTTATTATAATTCATAAAATGTGGAACTCCACCACCTACGCCCACTAATATAACATGATTTACTTTTTGAAATGTACCCAATAATCTGGTAGTAGTATTTCCAGCTGCTATCATGGCTTCTCTAGAAAGACCAACCAAAGGTAGTTTTGTGCATACAACTCTGTGTTCCCCAATATTTCCTAAAGTGTAAACGTTGGATTCTCCTACGGTTTAATTTAGTAAGATTAAAAAAAATCCTTCATCACTTTAATGATAATAAAATTTATGAGACTTTGCTCTTTCGTTAAATTAATCAAATAGAAAAAAAACAAAATTTTGTTACTTACCTATTGTATTGTATTTAACAAAAGTTTCTTTGTCATCTATGGTTGCATCTACAGCCAATTTTTCAGTAAAAAACGCAGTAATTATGGCTATGCTTGGTTGTCGATCATTGATTATTTTTGGCATTTGCTTTACAATCTGAAAAATCAAATTTATCATTACAATAAAATAAATACATTTAAAAATTTTTTTTTTTTTTTTATATCAATTAAAAACTCTGTACATTTCAGTATGATACTTTAAAAAAATAAATTAAAAAGGGAATACTTACTAAATTTTAATGTATAAAGTTACGTTAACAAATTTCATTTAATTCACTTACTTTTATTTCGTTATCATGTAATGCCATTCTAGTATACTGTTCATAACCGACAGGTTTTATTATTCCTTTTTTTTGTAATATATTCAATATATTTCTGACATCTTTTTCATCCAAATTGTACAGTCTGAAACAAAAGACAAATCATTAAATATATAGTATGTCAAATTTTTTTGATTAATAAATAAAATTTCAATTTGTTTTTTAAAAAAAATTTAAAAATACCTATGAAAATCTTGAATAGTGATAGGATTCGGATAAAATGATTCCATAATTTCTATTACTTTTTCTTGAAGTATTTCAACTTTTTCTTTTGCATTTGATTCTGTAACTATACCTGTAAACATAATTAAAATAAAAATAAGTAATTTTAATTAAACTGAATATGAAGATTAAATTATTATTAATTTTACATACCAGGTTGCTTAACATGTTCAGAACTTTCAATTTGATTTAGGGTTAATTCAATTCTTAAAATATCCTTGTATTCATTTTGAAGTAATTTCATTATTTTTTTTATGAAATTAACATAATCTCTTGGAAAAGTATTTGGATGAATTAAATCCCCAAAAAAATCTTGAGCTATTGTTGTTTTCTCTGAATTTGTTTGAATTGTCGGCTTAAACCAAAATTTTAAAGTTCTCGCTTCTTGAGTGTGTTTTTTAGTAACATTATTGATTAAAAATACTTGAAATTGAATAGAGAGATCTGGCGGTATAATGTTTACATTGTCTGCAAATAAATAATTACAATTAAAATATTAATTTTTTTATACAATAAAAGTCAATAAACAAACAATTTTCATAAAAATTATTTTACATTTTACTTTATTTTACCAAGTTTTAAAACTTTATTTCTAAAAAAAAGCATACATTTAATTATTCTTACCATTTAGTTCTTTATTAATGACAATTCCTTTATGTTGACCCTCAGCTACATAAATATTATCTTCATTTTCAGTGTTTTTCAATGTCTTCCTTTCAATCCATATTGTAGTAGAATTTTCAGTTTTATTCTTTGGTGTTAAAACAATGCTTTCTAAAATTAAAGATACACATAAAAATTTATAAATTTAAAAAAATACTAAATAATCATAAATAAAAAAGTTATTAAGTAAATCGTAGTTAAATAGATCATTAGTAAGTTAGTCGTTAGGTAAACTTAAAACATTGAACATGTGTGATTTAGTCATATGTATAAAAAAGATGAGTAAAACCATCAATTAATATTTTTAAAATCGAATTATAATAACCCATTGTATCATGATGTGTCAAATTCAATATTATATGTAGCAACTTTATTTATTTTAGATTTTGTGCCAGTTAAAATAATGTTATTTTGTTTTCATCAAACATTTTTGTGATACATTAAAATTGTGATAAAAAAATAAAAACATAAGAAAATAACCTGTATGGGGTATATTAAGAAATGTAATTGTAAATATGATTAATAAAACACCATTTAAAAGAAAACAGATTTTTTATATAAAAGTATAGATTAAAAAATCATAATTAGACTTAAATTGCTTTTGTGAATTCAATGTTTAGTAAATTCGCATATTTGTTAGATATAAATAATTTTAACTAGATTAGTTAAAAAAAAATTAAAATCAACATTTTTGTTTACTCCTTCTTTGTTTTTAATAAGTTCCAACTTGGGTAAATTATTTTAGAAACAAAACTTATATTCACCACAGTTGCGTTGAAAATTATTAATAAATGGAAAATTAGAATTCCTAGAAAAAAATTGAATTAAACCATAATTTTTATATAAATAAATATTATAAATTGACAAACATACAAACATCAAAATTGTCTCATCCAATTCTTTTCTTTTTTTTAAATATTTCCTTTTGAAGGAAAAAGTAAAAAAAAGTAAAAGATAGTTTAGAAGTCATATACATTTTCATATTTTTAATATTTCAAAATAAAAACAATAGAAATAACTTTTTTTTTTTTTACTTATAAAAAACTTAGCACTTTATGACTAATAATTGCGCAGCCATTTTGTTCTTGTGTCTTACTTTTATAATATTTCATATTTATGCTTAGAATTTCATAATAGAGAACTTAGTAATAAAATTTCACGAAAAATAATAAAATAACATAAAAAAGTTACCTTTTACTTCCATTTTTTCGGTTGATCAACAACTCTTTTCAGAATTAATAATATTTACATTTACGCTATTTAACTGATCCAAAGTTAGTTAAGAAAAAATTTAGATAAGATGATTAACGTCATTTTCAAAGTGATAAACCTGTTTCCAATTTTAGAACCGTTAAAATAAGGAAATTTTCCAATCAATTTAAAAATAAAAGTTTTTTGCAAATAAATTCATCGTCACAAATGTTTAACGTTGCATTTATAATAAGTATTCCTTTTTTTTTTTTTTTTTTATTAATAATTAGGAAAATTACTATGAATTTTCCCGCATTAAATAAAAAGTTATACAAATTAACAATAAAATTATTTAAAAATAATAATTTTTTTTTTTTTTTTTTAAATTCAAAAACAATTTATTAAAAAATTATTTCAAGTACTATTTATTTATTTTTTTTAATCAGCAAGTTTTTTTTTAACAATAATGAGTAAATACTGCTATAATAATATAGTTACAATTTACTCATATACATTTTCTTTTACACCAATTTAAAAAAAAAACAACTTTACTAGCCATTAAGAAATACAATTTTATAAATATCATCATAGGTTGCCACAAAATGAACCTCAAGTCCATCTGTTATGTATTTAGGAAGATCATTATAATCTTTTTTATTTTCTTCTGGTAATATGATGCAATTTACTCCAACTCTTTTCGCCTAAAAATTTTATAAATTGTAAGTAATTTTTTGACTTACATTGAAAATAATAAAATATTGAAAAAATCTAAAATTTATAATTAAAATTACCGCAATCGTTTTTTCTTTGATACCACCCACGGGTAATATTTTTCCTTTTAAAGATACTTCACCGGTCATTGCTACATCTTGTCGAATAGGTAAATTTTTAGCTAAAGAAAGAAGAGCAGTTACAATTGTGCAACCAGCACTTGGCCCATCCTTTGGTGTAGCACCCTACAACACACAATAAACGTAATTTTAATAATGAATAAAATAAGATAAATAAAAATTTATAATTTTAAAATTTTAATTTTTTAAGAATAATATTAAATTTTATATTTACCTCTGGTACGTGTAAATGCAAATGGCTGCGGTAGAGAAAACTATTTTGTGGATCAGTAGTTTTTAAGTAATTTCTTGCAACTGTTAAAGCTATTCTTGCAGATTCCTTCATCACTTCGCCAAGATGTCCTGTAAGTTCTAACGAACCTTCATTATTTTTGTCATCAAATGGTTTTCTGGTTTCTGTTTCAATAAAAAGAGTAGAGCCACCTGTAAAAACAATAAAAAATGAATTATTACAAAAACAATTGTACCTGTCATATGAGTTTGATTTGATTTTTAAAAAAAACAAACCCATTGCTGTCCATGCCAAACCCATAACGACACCTGGAGGGGTTTCCTCATACATGCGATCATGAGTAAACACGGGTTTACCGACAAATTCACTCAAGTTCTCAGGAACAACTTGAATGACGTTAGCTTCCTGTTGTACAACTTTATAAGCCACCTTACGTACAACTTTTTCAATGTGTTTTTGTAAATTTCTCACTCCGCTCTCTCTACAATAGTTTTTAATCAGAGTTGTCAAAGAATCATCATGAATTTTTAACTGAAATGGTAAAATTTGTATAAATAAAATTATAAATTTTTTAAAATAATTTTTTTAAATGAGTTTTAATTTACTTGTTCAGTTTTAAGACCCGCGTCTTTCATGGCCTGAGGTACCAAATATTGTTTAGCAATGGCTAATTTTTCTTCTGCAACGTATCCAGAGACATCTATCATTTCCATTCTATCCCTTAATGGTTCAGGTATGGTTTCAACCACATTAGCAGTGCATATAAATAAAACCTTAGATAAATCAACGGGAACGTCAAGGTAGTGATCCAAAAAGTTAAAGTTTTGCTCTGGATCTAACATTTCTAAAAGTGCAGACGATGGATCTCCTTGGTAGCCTCTAAAAATTTAATTTAAAATTATTGAATCATAATTTGGAATCTAAAAAATAAAACTTTTAATAGAAAAATTTTTTTGTTAATATGACTATTATATTTTTTCTACCTACTTTCCTATTTTGTCGACTTCATCTATAAGTATTAAAGGATTTTCAGTTTTGGTTTTTTTCAGACACTGAATTACTTTTCCAGGCATTGCTCCTACGTAAGTTCTTCTATGACCTTTAATTTCAGCAACATCAGTCATACCACCAACACTAAATCTAAAATACTTAAAACAATATAATTAATTTATTGAAATAAATCAAAATTAAAAATATTTAAACTTAAAAATAGCAGTACCTCCCGATTTAAGGCTCTAGCAATAGACCTCGCAATGCTGGTTTTTCCAACTCCTGGCGGCCCGAAAAAACATAAAATTTTTCCCTGAGTGCTTCCTTTTAACTGACTGACCGCAATAAATTCCAAAACACGTTTTTTAACATCTTCCATTCCGTAATGATCTTCGTTCAGAATTGACGTAGCTCTTGTTAAATCTAGGTTTTCAGGACTTGTGACTCCCCAGGGAAGTGACGTAAGCCAGTCTAAATAATTTCTTGTAACACTGAAAATAAAAATATTATACATATTAGATAAAAAGTTTTAGTTTTAATTCTAAAAAAAAAAAAAAAAAAATTAAAATGCTATTTTCTAACTTAAATTCAGACGAATGGCTTTCTAAAAATCCTAATTTATTCAGTTCTTCTTCAAGAACATCTTCTACTGCTTTCGGAACCTTTTTTCCTTTTATTCTTTCTCGAAACTTTTCTTCTATGGCGTCTTTATCATCTTTTTCTAATCCTAACTCTTTCTTTATCACTTTTAATTGCTCGTGAAGAATATATTTCCTGTGTTGTTGTTTTACTTTTTCTTCAACTTCTCTACCAATTTTGGCTTGCAGTTTACTCAATTCAAATTCTTTCTTAAGTAGAGACAAGGATAGCATCAGTCTTTTAGGAATCTAGTTTTGATTTTAAAAAAAAAAAAAAAAATTTAATAATTAGTTTAAATAAAATAGAAAAAATTTAAAATTTTGACAGTAGTTTTTTTGATTTTTCAACAACATACATCAGTCTCTTCTAGAACAGCTTGTAACTCAGCAGCTTCAGCTCCAGTTAACGCTGCTCCTAAATCTGATAAGTAAACAGGATTATCTACAACTCTTTGACCTTGATGTAACATTTGTTGTAATGACTCCCTGTACAATGGGTTCATGCTAATAATATCTCTTATAGTTTTTATCACTTCTTGAGTTAAAGCCTATATCAAATAAACTTATTATTAATTATTATATATTATAATATTAATATATATTTTCTCAAATACGATTTAAAATTAAATACTGTAATACTTAAAAACAAGACTTATGAAAATTTTGAACAATCGAGTTAAAATTCGCATTTTAACTGCAAAGAAAGCAACAGTATTTGGCAAGACTTTTAAAATAAACTTGTAGCATACTTAATAATACTCACTGTGAATAGTTTGACTTACCTTGACTTCTTCTGTTTGCCTAAATTTTTCATGTGTAACATTTTCTACTTCAACCATTAAAATCTGATGACTTGATACATTATCCTTTTTAGAGTCAACTTTTTCTTTTTCAACTGCTGCAATTGGTTCTTTGATATTTTCTGAAGAATTATCTAAACTTCTTTTTTTTCGTCTTTTCTTTCTATTACTTACATCATCTGTAAGATAATAAAAAATAAGATGTAAAAATTATAAAAAAATAAATAAAAAAAATTCAGATAATAAATATTTTTAAAATGAAATATTATGATTTTACATGTTTCAGAAAAATATTGCTACAATTTAAAAATATTAAATTTCTTGTTATTTTTTTTTTATAGTAATTAACAAAACACCTTAAGAGGTAAGAAAAAAAAAAAAAAATACCTGTTTCTACATCATCTGGTAGTTGTTGAATTATTTTTATTCTTCTGTGTGCCATAACAACCAATCTTAATTTATCCCCTAAATCTTGCATTTCATGAATTTGAGCAAAAGTCCCGACTGAGTACACTTCATCCAAGGAATTTACAATTTCTTTATCATTTCTAAATTAAAAAAAAAAAAAAAAATTTTCAATTCACTAAAACACAAAAATTATAAGAGAATATAATTATTTATTTATACTCTTCAGATTTCTTCAAGAATATTCCAGCGTAAGGCTGATTTAATCGAACTTTTCTACGAATCAAATCAATTAAAACAGGATTTGATACTTCGACTAATTTTATAAATCTGGGAAACACTGGATTTCTGTTAATAGGAATTATTGGTACATGAGGCCAAACTTCTGGCACTACAACAGTAGCAGGCAAGGAAGGATGTGTTGATTGAGTTTTTTCCTCATGATATTCTCGACCATCATCATCATCAGATCCATCGTTTGATGCACTAGGAGGTTTTTCACTTGAAAAAAGTCTTGTTTGAAAAAAAATTGCTTTTTTAAATCTAAAATAAAATAATTTAAACAAACTATTAGTTTGAATTAAACAAAATAACATTTATCTATGAAAAATAACCTAACCTTTGTGTTATTAAAGATGATTCTCGTTGTCCAATAATTGGAATAATAAATGTGTTTTTACTTGCAACACTTTGTCTATAAAAACTATAAAATTTTGAAAGTCGGCTTAAAGAAATTCGAACGTTACCCTTTGATTTTTTGGTAAATGCACCATAAACGTTCGGGATGGGATTTCTCACTAGTCGTAGCATTCTATTTTATAAACAATTTTTATATCTGTGGCTTTTACTAAATTATAAATCATATTTGATTTACATATATTTATATTTTCATGATCCCACAATAATTTATTCGCGGATACACAATCAATTATTATTAAAAAAACATGCAATTCACAATCGACACTCGATGATGGATGATATCACCATTGTATT